>NC_059336.1:112426498-112731165 GCF_018350155.1 Leopardus geoffroyi
CCACCCAGGTGTTCCCCCTGACCAACTGTAATTCTTAACATAGTTCTGCTTAAAAATGTAAATCAAGGTTGTGATGGAGAAAAAGATTTCTTAATAGAAACCAAAGTGATGTGTCTTATATTAAATTGTTTACTAACAACGTTCAGTAGTAATGATACCTATATATTAAGACATACTCTTAAATTTTGATATCTTTCCTGTTGAAAAAGTCTCAAAAGAGGGTTAAAATTTCTTTCAAAAATCTCCATGACTATGACCAAGACCTGCTTAATTATGGATTTAATCATTTCTTTCCTTGATTGTATTACTTATATAGGTTAAGTCTTTTGATAAAGTAAAAAAAGTATTTTATATGTATTTATTAATATATAATATATAATAAATTTAATATCTAAGTGTATTTTTAAAAGAACTCTGAAGGTTACCAGAAGCAAAATTTGGTACTAAAAACATGTTTAAATGGTTCTGTGCACCATAGTAGAAATGAGCACCATAAAATGATGAATACATTATAAAATATAAAATCAAAGGTATATAGCTTTGACATTTTCCCCCTCAGTCAACCCAACTGTAAATTATTTGCAAGTTTATCTTTTTTTTTTTTACATAAAATCCTGAATATTTCTAAATAAATAGTTTCTATTCTCTTTACTGAACAGATCTCTCTTTTGGTCACCCTCTACTTAATTATAGATTAATCACTGTTTTATTTGTATGACACAAGTTTAATTATGCCTTCCTGTATACAATGTCTAAGAGAAAGGATGAACTGAAAAAATATATGAGAATACATCTTTGCCCTTATAAATGCTAATTGATTGCTATAGTGAAATTCGTGTCACAATTTAAATTTAAATTGCCTTCTGAGAAAATCCTTTCTTATTTCTTTATAGTGTCTCCTTGGGTTTTGACAATAGATTGAGGGGACTTTATGTGAAAAGAAAGATTTAAAAAAAATCATTTAAACCACTCTAATTTTTATTTTTCTCTGGAAAAATTAAATTTCTTTTATTCCTGGGAATGTAGTTAATTGACCAGATAAAAAGGCCATTCCTGAAACTGATGGCCATGCCTTGAGAGAACCAAAAATGTCTGAGGCAAAGAGGACACAATTTGTTAAATTAGGGAATGGAAAAAAGAAATGACCAAGATAGGATATTAAAGGAACAAGCAAGAAACAATAAGAAAAGGGACATTTTTTATAAGGAAGAAACAATAAGAAAAGGGACAGTACTTTTTTTTATTAATAAAAGAACTGTAACTTTTACTGTCATTTAGCAAACTGAAGGATGTAGCAGTTAGCTGTGGTTTCTGAATCCATCTGACTATAACATGCTGATGACATTTTCAAAGAGACTTTGGAAATAGCCTGCATGATCAACGATTTCAGTTTTCACCTCCCTAACTACTATTTATAATGCTAAGAAAGTAATTTCTAAAAAAAATCCATCCCCCGCCCCCCAACTTTGGTCTATACCTAACCATGTAATATCTCCAGACAGGAGTTGGGCTCTGAGCACTAAAACCTAATTCCAAAGTATCAGACCTACGTAGCTGCCAACAGCACAGAGCCTGGCCCAAAACAGTGGAACTGCAGGCCTTCTCTGGGGCAATTCTATTCAAACACACAACTTAGAGCTATTGATTTCATTTAAAAAAATGTTTGGGAAGCGTAATATTTTGTCAGAAAGTTAAGTTATATTCTGAGATAGATGGGGAGGAATGGCTTGGCTTTGTACTAGTTGTTGATCCTAAAGAGGCATTTTCCTTCCTGGTTTAGTTTTCTATTCTGTAAACTAGGTCTGGTGAATAGCATCCAGTAGATTACAGAAATGCCAAGGCAAGACAATGAAAAAACCCACAGGGAAGTACAGTAGAGGGGGATTCAGGACACTGTTAGAGGGTGCCCCCTATAAGGACAGCTTATGTCTTGACATGTGATTCCACTGGAGTCTCAAATACAGGTGTTCTCATTTTATCTCCAACTCTTACAGAAAGTGGGTAACACATCTGATTCCTCCCTAAATACAGGAAAAGTAAAAACTTGGGAGTCCATTGCCCATCCTACCCTCAGGCTGCTCCTCAGATATAAAGATCACGCTTTAAACACAAGGTCTAAGTACTAACCCTTTTGATTCTTAGAGCTAATACAAAGTGGCAAAGAAATGTAAATGCTCTGCTGGTGTGTCCCTGTAGGAAATGAATTCCTGAGTCAGGGTGGGGGGCACTATCCTTGACCTTAGAAGTAATCACACTAGAAACATTGTGCTCTTGTCTTTGTAGAGCTCTTGCATCATGAGAACCCTGAGAGTCCAGTGTTAAATACTATTAAACAGAGATCCCAAATCAGTTGGTGGCTACAGACTGGCTCATGGCTTTCTAGTGAGGCAAAGGTTTTGCCTAGTTGCCTTATGCTCTGCTGCTGTCTCCCTAGAAAAAAAACTCCATTCTCCCCATATATTCCTCTATCCCTTTCCACATACTTCTCTACTGCTCCAAAGCCTCCTAAGGATATACCTAGTTCCTATCAAACTTCCTAGTTAGCGACTCTTAATTTCAACAATGACCACACACTGTGGAAAGAAGGTGAATATCTCCTTATCTGGTACATCACAATTTTCTAGAAGTATTTCTGCAGTTGACATTATATATTGAGCATTTAATTACTTAATTACATTTCTACATATGAATTGTATTGAGGACTTTAACAATTTGACTAAATATATTCCATATAATAACAGTATCACAGAAAAACCAATCTTTCTACTATAAGTATATTTTGATCTTTATTCTCAATCTCTTTAAAATATTTTTAAAAGAATTTTTTGCTTGAATGGCACTTTTGTAATTGTCCATTACCTAAAGAGTCAAAAAAGAAAGATTGCAGTCTTGGGAATATATAAAGAAGGAATTAAATTTGTGCAATTAGAAAGCATATTGTAGCTTTCCCATCAGAATGTATCAAAACCCTCATTTTCCTGTCATTTTTGCCAATGCAGCACACAGTTACTTTGCCTAACTATTGTTACCAGACTAAGGCTTGTGCTATTATCTACACCATCAATGAGAAGTCAACTGCCAATGTTGATGAAGCATGCCATTCCTTGTGCTTTTACGCCGCACGTTCACAGTGACATATTTAACTCTGATACCACAGGTATGTTTGTCAAAAAGCCCTCTAGCAACAATAATGTTAGCTTAAGGAAGATGAATAGAAAGACTAGGAAGAGTCAGTCATTTAGCAAACTGTTAGGTATATTTACCTAAAAGAAGAGTCAATCCAAGAGGTAGATACCATGAATACAGCACATTCACATATGAGGTGATAAAAGATATGAATGCTCGGTGCCAACATAGGGATCAGTATTAAGATACTTCAGAGTTGTATGAAAGTTGTAGACATGTTAAAATTTAAAGCCCACGTGGCAGTATTTCTCTAACGAAGCAATGATAAATGCCAGATATTAGAAGACACTGTATTCCACCACAAAGGGCAGCTCAAAATGGTTCAAACTGGAAAACAATCCCTGAAGAGAAAGGCTGTCAAGTGGTCTTCATCTTCCTGAATATTGTGTATACAACATGCATTTCAAGAAAACCAACCAACAAAATAAGTAATGAAAATGAGAGGTAGAGAAGGTGCTTAGTGGAGGAAAGCAACTGAGATTGGATGAAAACGACATCACAGAGTAACAGAATGCAAAAAGCCTCCTCAGCTGCCTTGTGCCCCCATAAACGTAGCCATTTCCAAAACACCTCATCTGCATTCCATCCAACATCAATACCTCTGGCCAATATGCCCTTCTAGTTTACAGACGCTTTGTTGTCTACTTTTTCTCCTTGAGACATCAACCATGCATAGCAGGCACTGGGCCTCATTTTCTTTGAGAGGAACAAAACCTGATTAAATTATTAAACTTATCTGTGCCTACGTCAAAATGTCTCTGAGCTAGGTGATGTCCCTTATCTCTATACATTCCAGTATGGATACACCTTTGACCTTTGGTCTTAATTGCTAATCAGAGGCAAAGCACTACTGAAAATAAGACAATACAATTTAAAACTTTCTATTCCCTATAGTTTCAGACATATGCATTTCAAATTAGTGGACTTTAGAAAATAAACTGTTTCCTTTGATATATAATTCACAGGAACAGCCACACAAAGCTCTATACGTATTGTGTGCATGAGAGGTTTTCTCTAGAATTTATCAGTGCAGAACCAGCTCACCGTGGCTAGCTCATTCCTCTCTCTATATAAAAAGAAGTGTTCAGGAATAATAATAGGAATCATCACAGTTATGATTGACCAAACACCTCCATGTCCTATGTATTGTATTCTGTAATCACTTTTACCTCAGTGGGATTTTCTTATTTTTTGTTCCCACAGAAGTCAGTTAGTGATTATACCCAATTTCCACTAATCCGTTCCTTACAGGTTGTGGCTTTTGATCCTCACACAATTGGGCTTCTTTCCCCTATTTATTATTATTCTCTCTTATGAATGAAGGACAAAGGTAGTCTATTCCAGGGAAAGATTTTGCTGATGCCTGGTGGTTCCTTTTTCTCACTGCACACCCTCACATTCTCTTTAACATTCTAGTGAGAGTTTTCTGTTTAAAAGAAATTATTATACATGGGGTGAATGGCTATCGGGCATTTATTGTTTGCAATGGGTTGGAATCCTTCAACTGGTGTCACATATGTGGGTTTTCATCATTATTTAAGAAGAAACAGGAGGGACATGGTGTGTTTTGCTGACTCTGTTTATGGGGGATTCTGTGCCTCAAATTCCAGACAGAAACCATTGGTCTCAGAGGGTAAATAGACCAATTCCTCTAACCATCTTCCCCTGGAATAAGAGAAAGTTTAGGAGCACACACTGCCCTTTCTTGTTTCCTACATTTTTCACTGCTCCCAGGTGTCCCTAGAAATGATGCTTGGGGCTTATAAATTAGAAACTCTGTTTTCCTCTCCTGTGTAGGGAAAACCCTAGTTCTTCCCTAGTGTGTCTTTCTTTTACCCAAGTGTCTCCTTTACTACTCACAGAACACTTCATTTCTGACACTCTGGTTACTTAATGTGTGGAGGTTTTTCTTCACACCAAGTAATTCTCAGACACCCGCAAGGTGTCCAAGAATTCAACTCAATTCTGACATTATCTACCTGGAGACAGCATCAGATCACACAGGTAAGGACTCAGTCCCACAACACTGCCCCCATTCACACACAGAAATTTCAGAGGCCAGGCCCACCCTCTGCTTATCACTTGTGCTCCTGACCAAGCAGCTTAGACTGGAGATTCCAATGACCCCTCCTTGTGTTCAATTAATTTCTGAGAGCAGCTCACAGAATACAGGGAAATACTTACTTACATTTACCAGTTTATTAAAGGATATGACAAAGGATTGAGATGAGCAACTAGATGAAGAGATATCACAGAGCAAGGTTTGGGAGGGTCCCACGCTCAGAGGCTCTGTCCCTGTGGTGTTGGGGTACATCACCCTCTTGGTATGGATGTGTTCGACCAACTTGGAAGCTCTGTGAACCCTGTATTATGGTGATTTTATGGAAGCTTCCTCATGTAAGCATGACTAATTATTAATTCCTTTCCAGCCCCTCTCCCCCCTCTATGGAAGACAAGGGGTGAGGATGAAAATTCCAAGGTTCTAATCATGGCTTGTTCCTTCTGGTGACCAGGCCCCATCCAGCAGCCATTCAGGAGCCCACCCATTAGAACAAAATATATTCCTGGTTCTCATATCACTTAGAAACTCACAAGGGTTTTTGAGTCCTGTGTCAGGGACAGGGTCAAAGACAAATATTAGAACAAAAGATGTCCCTGCTGTTCTTATCACTTAGGAAATTACAAGGGCTTTATAGGAGCTCTGTGCCAGAAACTTGGGGCAGAGACCCATGTATATGTTTTGATTATCTCACAGGGCTATTCAAAAGATTTACTAATTTCAGGAGGCAACATGGCAGGTGGAAAAATATGATTTATAGGACACAGACTTGGGCTTACATCATGTTGTCAATCCCTACCAGCTTTGTGACATTGACAGTTTATTAACCTAAGCACCTGACCTCTCTCATCTATAAAATGGAGATTTTAATACATACCCTGCAATGTAATTATAAAAATACAATGAAACGGCATAAGTACTTAATACAGTTCTTGGAACATAAATGACTTTCAAAACCTATTTAGTCCCCTATTCCCAATCATTTTATACATGATACTTACAGTTTTTATACTTCATTATCATGCAATACAAGAATATCACAGAATACCTTCGATACTCTCATTGGGCTAAGTTAGATTATTTAGTTAATAATACACCTGGAATTCTTTTCACATATGGAAAGATTTTAGAGTTGGTTGCTGACACGCTGTTAATGCTAGATCATAACTTTAAACTACTTAAAGAGAGTTGACGGACATAAAAGGTGAACTCACAGAAGGGCAGTGGCAGTGGCAGAAGTTATTTGGAGGCTCAGACTCTGTGGCAGTCCCCACCCCAACCCCCACCAACCTGGTTAAGGCCTAATTCATCGATGCTTAAGGTTAGCTCTGACAATGAGCATCAGTGAAAGGAATAGATGCCACTGAGAAAAACGATCTACTGACTGTGAAGTCTTGTGTTTCAGGACATGGGCTGTTTTTAAACCTTCCCTAAAGAGATGCTTCCTTAAATTTATGAAATGGTAGGAGAATGTGCTGCTTTTTAGCCTAGGAGAAGTACCCAAATTTCTCTCCCTTAAACAACTCTGAAGAATTTGCTGTTCTACTCTGCAGGTATGAGAATTAGTAGCAAGCTGAGTGATTCAGATTCTAATGTAGAAAATTCGAGATTCAACTGTCAATCACAGTATTTGTTTAAATGCCAGCTGTTGCTAAATGGAGCTGGTTAGTACTCTAAGTGCTTGTGACAGAGAAGGCACATCTTAACATCACCAATGCTTCCTCTATCCTTCTCCCTCCTTCCCATACCTCTTCACTCCCTCTCCTTTCCCTCTCCCCCCCAGACATGAAGAAAAACCATTGAATGGATTCTGGAACTAGGCAAGAGTTCACCACCACCACTCTCCTCCTTCCACTTCAGTGGCATTGCAAGAGTCTCAGTTCTTGCCACTTTCCCTTTTGTGCCTTCATATTTTTTCTGATATGGAGGGATAAGAGTTTGCTTGGCTCAAGAGAGAAATTCCCTAATTCCTACTCTACAAGGAGACTCCCAGATATGTCCAGAAGAGGATAGCTAGGTGCTTGATGCTTCTAGATAGACAAAGACAAAGATAACCTCAGAGATGCCAGACTGTGGTGAAGAGACTTTAGGCAGGTCCTGTGGTCCCCACCTCCTGTGTTCATGCCTCCTGATCTTCTCCCACTGAGTGAGGGCAGGAAGTGTGACTTGCTCCTGACCAATGAATACAGCAAAGGTGATGGAATATCGCTTTTGCAATAACTTAAGATTAAAACACATCTCACTAAGAGACTCTTTACTGGCTTTGAAGAAGGGGTCATGTCGAGAAGACCTACTTTAAGTTGCTTAAAATGACCTCCAGATGACAGTGGACAAAACTGTCCAACAGCCATAAGGACATAGATGCTGTCAACAACCAAGTGACCTTGGAAGTGGCTCCTTTCCCAGCTGAGCCTTGGCTCAGGTTGCAGCCCTAACTGACACCTTGATTGTAACATTGTGAGACTTTCAATCAGAGGGTCCAACTAAGCTGGGAAAGACTCCTGATTTATGGAAAACTTGAGATAATAAACACATGTTGTTTTAAGCTACTAAGTTTGTAGACACTGTTATGCAGCCATATGATACATTATGAACACAAACAGAAGTTGGAAGCAAACCTCAGAGAGCGAGGGGACAGGGAGGAGGGACAGACCTATCGGCTACAACTCGTTACTGAGAAGTAAGTAGGACCAAAGATATTTTTGCAAGTAGTGATCCCTTGGAATCAGGCTCTGAAATGGAGTTGAGTGTGCAGGAAGTTTATTAGAAACTGCCCTCGAGATCAACACCTGTAGAAGGGAGGCAGGAGAACTAGTCAACACAGAGGGAGAACTGGGACAGAGGGCCAGGAAGGCATCAGCCAACTCAAGCGATGCTACAACTAGAAAGCCCTCTCAGTTGTCATGCGCTGGAGGAGGTGTCTGAGTCTTTGTATCACCATAGTGAACTGTCAGTGGAGAAGTGCAGCCCCAGGAAGGTCATAACCTTGAGTACCATGGCATCACGTGAAGGCTGTCTTCTGTAATCTCAGCAACTGAGACTACATACCCTTCATTGAGGAGGGATCTGGGTCTGGCCTCACCATTCCCATTACAGACATGCAACTAGCTAGACTAGACTGATAACCAACGCACAGGTTGCTCTGCCACTTTACCAGGCTACAGAGGACACTCTAAAACTAACTGTTTTGAGAGTGGGATGATCTCAAATGGATGATTAACTTCCTGTCACAAAGCTGGAATACAAAAATAAAAATAAAAACAAAGCTGAGTTATAGAAAAATTGTTGTATTATCTGTTGGAAGACCTATTATAATTACACCAAGAGCATAAGAATAAAGATATATTGCAAACAGAAAGCTAAGAAAGATTTCATGTATGAGAAGGAACTGATGGTACTCTCAAAAAAGAAAGATTGAAAAACATCTAATGAACAGACTTGTGCAAATGTGCAGGGCAGGGTTGGGGTACAAGTGAGGGGTGGTATAGCATTCTGGGGCCAACAAGAGCATGATGTCCTCACCTATTTTAGGCTGTTAGAGTCAAGGTGTGGGAGCCATAACTGTAACTCAAACAAATGATGATTACAATAGAGAACCTGAAAGAGGATCATAGCCACTGCCAAAACACAACAAAACTCTTTATCTTTCCCTTCCCACTCTCCCATCTCCTGCCATTACCTCTCATTGGCCAACTCAGTGGGAAGCCAGCAGGCAATATGTCCAGGAGATGTAGCCCAAAGTGGCTAGCCACCCAGCTTACTGAGGGAGAAGAAGAAGATGATCTGGGAAGGGTAAAGAATGACCATCATGGGTGGGAAGTGAAGAAGAAAAGCGTAAGCTAAGGAAATTAGGATGAATAAAGACAGAGACATAGAAAATTCCAGAACCTGTTTAAATAACACTCAGTCATCTGATGTGTTTGTAGTATAAGCACCTTGAGGTGGTAGTTTGAGATGGAACAGACTTAGTTCAGGTAGGAAGGAGGGAGAAGGGATTGAAAGGATCCTGTCCAGAAGCTCCCATCAGGAAATCCAGCATACCCTGGTAAAATAGGACAGGACTCATTTATGTGTCATAATCCAACAGTCTTATCCCATATATTTACTCTAGGGAGTCAGATGGAGAATGTGACTGGGTTGGGGATTTTCTGACTATGTCATAGTGAGTCCAGTTATAACAAGCTTGTATTGATTTGCATCTGGTTATCCACATCAAGTTCTAGATACACTGTTGCTTCATTTTTTTCATTACAGAATTGCCTACCAAGACCCTTAATCATTGCTCTTGATCACTTTGATTTTCCTTCAGTGTTGAGGGACTGAAGAGGCCCTGTTAAATGTGATATGCCAGGTGCATTCACATCATTGTCACGTGGGACAAATCTCTTGTGTGGTGTAAAACCACACAGGCATGTGTTGCAGCTAATTAATTGGATGACAACCAATCTCTCAAGTCTTTTCCAACATTATTACTTTCCCTGCTTTTCACACCCATCATGTCAACACATGTTTCCTCAGTCTGTTAGCTCATCCTTTTGCTAGCAGTCTAACTTAATTTACCAACAGATTGTTTAACCTTTCTCCATTCTTTTTGGTTGTTTTGCCTCCATTGATATTTGTAACATCTCCTGGGGCAGTATCTCCTTGGAATTCTATTGACATACAACTTCCTCCATCTTCTGGAAGAATTTGCCAGTACACAACAAGTTACATTTCTAAATGGTTACATTTTTCTCCCGAAACATGCCATGTCATTTTTTACATTTTCCTCTCTCTTCAAGTTGGAAAACTACTTATACTGAGCAAGTATTTGGTGCCAAGCGCTCTCCAAAGCATAATGCTATGTGCCTTTCATTTGTTCAATTGTTCCTCATAAAAACAGTGGCTTATCACTTCTCTTCAAGCAATGTATGGTTCCAAGTGACCATGTAATTTGTACAGCATCACATAACCAAAATGTTTCAGAGCCAGGATTTAAACTCAGGTCTCAATGACACCAGAAACCATAAACTTTCCCCCTAAGCCACACTTTTTAGAGCCTTCTACCATTCTCCTTTGTTCTCCACAGGTAGCCAATATGGTTATTCTTAGAAAAATATAAAATCAAATGACCCATTAACTTTTTAGAGGGACTGAATTAGTGTTAACTCTTCAAAAAGCATTCACATTTTATAAGAAGTCTTAAGAAGAGAACTCCAAAAAAGGCCTCTAAGAATGTTTTTTAGGATCACAATTGGTTGTGGCAGTTACTTTTGGATAAAGAAGTCTTTGGCCACATTCACAATTTAGTAGGCAGCTCTCTCAATCTTCCCTATGAGGCTCATTTGTCTCATCAGTAAGAATTGACAAAGACTGAACATTTTGTTTTGTACAGCAAGGTACATTTTTACTTTCCTGAACAGGATGCTACTCAGCCCTCAATTTTTCACTATAGCATTGATTCAGTGCTACAGTGGAGTGCCGTGACCTACCACCAACAGCAGTGATGCTCCCATCTCCTTATACACACAGTGACATGTGACTTGAGAGGTTCCAGATTCTAGAAATGTTAGGTTGCCTTCCAGGAACCTTAATAGGCGTGAGACTAAGACCGTGATTCTTAATCACTTTGGCCTGGAAGAAACTCCATTCACTGTAGAGATTTCTTTTCATATCATGCCTCCAGCCAGAAACATTTCTAAATTGGATAATGGTGCCTCATAACCATTTAGGTAATGCTATCCATCTCTAGATGTCCTTGGAGGAGATCTATATACTAGGGATCTCTTGGGAACTTTTTTGCTTTTAAGCTTCATAATTTTAGTGATGCATGATTAAACAAGAAAAAAAAAAATGGTCTCTGGGAGAGTAGCTATCTTTAATCAGTCCATAAGATCAGCAGCTTATTCTATCCTGATCATTGATTGGAATGTCAAAATATAAGACTAAATAGTAGGTGATGAAAAAATATGAGGTAAATGAATGGATTCTCAACATTTGTTGAGTATACTAGGATATGTGAGACACTATGTAAAATTAAGGATACCAATATTAAATAAGACATCTTAGCTGCTGAAATGGAGTTCATGGTTTCAAAAAAGAAATACATAACTGAGTTTAAGTACAAGGTTTATGTCCATTAAGCATTCTAACCAAGTCCATACTCTAAGCACAACGTGCATATTGTAAAGTATACAAGGTCAGACTCTATCCATTAGTTGGCGACTGCTTTATGAAAGCATAAGCTTCATTTTCTGTGAAAAATAAAAACAGAAAAGTAGAAAATTATGATGAAGAGAGCTTGACAAAACAATGAATGTACTTATTTATTGTAAAAAAAAAATCTGTATTCTCTTTGGTGTGCTATATTAAAAACAAACTTGTTTGGTGGCCCTTGGGTGGCTCAGTCAGTTAAACATCAAACTTTTGATTTCTGTTCAGGTCAAGATCTCATGGTTTGTGGGACGCCTGGGTGGCGCAGTCGGTTAAGCGTCCGACTTCAGCCAGGTCACGATCTCGCGGTCCGGGAGTTCGAGCCCCACGTCGGGCTCTGGGCTGATGGCTCAGAGCCTGGAGCCTGTTTCCGATTCTGTGTCTCCCTCTCTCTCTGCCCCTCCCCCGTTCATGCTCTGTCTCTCTCTGTCCCAAAAATAAATGAACGTTGAAAAAACAATTAAAAAAAAAAAAAAAAAAGATCTCATGGTTTGTGGAACTGAGCCCCGGGTCAGGCTCTATGCTGACAACATGGAGCCTGCTTGGGATTCTCTCTGTGCCCCTCCCCCACACACTGGAGCTAAAAGTTTTTATCTGGAATTCTCTCTTTGCCCCTCCTCCCATGCACGTGGGAGCTAAAATTTTAGCTGAGAAAAGAATGCTAAGACTTAGACCAAAGACTCCATACTGAATTCTGAAATGAGGGGGGGAAAAAAGGATAATAAGCTAAATAATTGACATTAGAATGGACAGTCAGGGCACCTAGGTGGCTCAGGTGGTTGAGCATTTGACTCGATTTCAGCTCAGGTCATGATCCCAGGGTTGTGAGATAAAGCCTTACATTGGATTCCATGCTGAGCATGGATCCTGCTTAAGATTCTCCCTTTCTCTCTCTCTCTCTCTCTCTCTCTCTCTCTCTCTCTCTCTCTCTTTTTGCCCCTTTCCCCCACTTGCACTCTCTCTAAAATAAAATTTAAAAAAAAGAATAAACTGTCATTCACGGTAGCAGTGGAAACTGTTCAGAACTAGAAGCGTGATCAAAAATATAATGTACATGTTTGTTTATTTGGTTCCAGGGATGGGATGAGGACAAGGGACAATGTAGGGCTGAAAGCCTCTAAAAAACATAGTAAAGACCTTTGTGCTGAGATTGGGTATGCAGTGTTAAGTACCACCCCTTACTGAGTGCTATGAAATAGTTTTTATCCTTTTATAAATACATATGTCATCAGTATGATTCTCTTTCCAAATTCAATGGTACCTTCCTTGTGAGATAACCACCACCTATATACTTTCCTGAATATCAGAAATTATGTGAATAGTTCCCAGTTTGGAATAAGTAATCTGAATTTTAAATGTCTTATTTTTAAAATAAGCTAGGAACTTAATTAAGATAAATATTCTATTTTAAAAGGCTCCTAGGATATAAGCTGAAATGTTTTTGGCATGTTCCCCTGACTTTCTCCCTGTAAAATAGAACATACTAAACCTCAGGATTAATTCACTATGCCTTCTCCAACAGTTTCGGCACCAGGGAGAGTTGTGTATTTCAGTAACTATAGGTCATGTTACTTGGGCATTTTATTTTTTAGAAGCACGCTTTGGCCAGGGATGTAAACCCAACTGATATTGTCTTAACCCAGTTAGGTTCATTAATAATACATGTGGCTTAATAACCATCCATCAATAAGAGGAATCTAAAATAAGCAATATTTCCAATAACAACAAAAAAACTATATTAAATTGTCTAAACACTCTGTGTATTTTCTTAAGAATTCATTACTAATAACAGCTTTCTGTAGGATAGATCTTTTAAGTCATCCCTTTGTCTGGCATCTCTACTTCTACTCACTAATGATATTTTGTGTTCCACAGTTTTCTTTAGGGGCCTTAGCTAACATTTTAGTTTTAGCTACTCTTTATACTGGACTTTTCTCAGCCAATCTGGTTTGGAGAAAGTAAGATATTCATGGTTTCCTGAACCTTTGTCCGTTCCTCTACAAACACTTATCTGTATAAGCAATTGCTATGCTCTTTATTGGTCTATTTGACTTTTTGTTCCAATTAAGAGAATTTTGAAGTAGATCCAGTTGTAGTTCTAACCCTAGTAAATATTCATGGTCTAGGCAAAATGCAGGCAATTTTTGGTATTCCATTCATAATATAATGGGTCACTTCTTTGGATGCCTTAGCTTTTCTATAATCTGACAGGAAAAAGTAATGGTTGTCAGGCAAGAATGATTTCTCATAACCAATACATATAATAAAAAATGACATAAACAGATATAATGTAATCTATCTTGTATTTACCTTTTTTTTTTCTTATTGCTGTAAACCCTCTATAATGAATGCCTGAACATGTAATATGTGTAATTTCCATTATAATGTATTGGCACCATATTATGGGTGACAGTTTTTAAAAATTGCTTCTCTGCTTTTACTTTGTGTTCAGTTCGAACAGTAAAAAGTTATTCCTTGATGTTTACTGCCATGGAGAGTTAAAGCAAGTGAAACATGTCATAAAAGATGTGTGCAATGTAAGCTCAGCTGTATATCATCACTGTGTCACTTGGTTTTCATGTTTAAGCCATTTACATGCATTACTAGGAACACATTTTAAAATGATGGAAGCACTAAGAATATGGTGCATGATTCACAATACATATTTTGTGGCCTAAACAAAACTTTTCTAATAGAAAAAAAGGTTGACTTATGATATTAAGAAATAGTGTATGCTTTTATTTCTAGAGTAATATATTTTATTTTTTTTAAATCTAACATATATTGACTTACTCTTGTGTGAATGTCAACGCTGGGGTTCTATTTTTCATTTGCCAGACTGCAGGCTTACATTTTGAGATATTGTATGTATTTAATATATTTTAGTTCATGAAAGTTGCTCTTTTTATTAATTATCTGGAATAGCCACCAGAATGTGGTTTCTATGAGGTGATTGTGCAGCACTGTATAACAAGGGGGGGGGGGGAATGCAATGCTATTCATGAGTTCTCATCTGGTCCTTAGTCCTTTTTATTGCAAAACCAGCAGCCTTCAACATGGTTCGTTTCTGGCAATTTCCCAAGAGATCTCTCCCTATACCTCTCACTTCCCATTTTGGACTTGCTGCTCTGGGCTGTCTTCCTAATTCTCATTATCTCTGACCTCTGGTTCTCCTATTAGGCCCTTGATTTGGGATTTTATAACCTTCTTTGTCTTTGATACCATCATATTCTTATGACTCTGTATCTTCCCTAGCAAACGATATTTCCTAAATGTCAAACAAGACTTCTAGTGTCAGTAAGTTTCCAGGATCTTACTTGTTTGGACTAACTTCTGGCTAGGGAAAAAAAAAATGACTTAGATATTTGACACTCAAAAGTGATGCTATACAAAATAAATGAATTTGTAAGCTAAAGTCACCTAGATATCCCTGAGCAATGTTTTCATATTCATTACATGGGGCAGGCTGGTTGTCCACGTCTACCTGTAGGGTCAGAATGTGCCCATATGGGCTCCCTCTGAGAGGAGAAGAAAGATAAGCAGAAAGGGCAGGATTCCCAGAAACTAATAAATGAAAGGGTCATTACTAATAAATTTATGTTCACAATTAATGCTCCAGGTGGGAAGACTTAAGATTTAGAAATAAGGGTTGCTTAGCAGGACCTACTGAAATAGGATTCAACACCGGAAGCTTAGAATCAGGAACACAGCAAGTGGTAAGTGCTGGCCAAGGAGTGGGTGAACCAAGTGTGGATGGAATGAGCTATGGAGAGGAAAGCAGATTCAGCCACTTATCTACAAATGGGGGAGCCCCTTTGGGAAATTTATTTACAAGTCTCTGAAAGGCCTGGTAGGCTGTATTTTTCTAGAAGCAAAGATAAGTCAGATATTTGTTAAGCCTTTTCACTAGCTATACATCAGAACCATCGGGTACAAGTCTCATGCTAGCTACTTGACAGTACACACAAGCCTGTCACTTAACTTCCTAGAGTGTTCGTTTCCTTCTGGGTAAGTGGAAACAACAAAACCGTTCCTTTGCTCCTCACAGAACCATTGTGAGGATCAAGTAAAACAAAAGAAGTGTAATGCTTTGAGAAGGATCAAGAGATTTTGTAAGCAGGAGCCACTATCATTACACAAGCAAAATTATGTCATCAAGAATTCCTTTTTGAATTTATCCACCTTTGGAAGGTATTGAGAGGCTGATACCTGACTGTTTGCAGAATACAGCAATATCCTCTGAGAAACACAAGAACCAACATCAGGAAATGCAATCATTACTGTCCATTTACCTTTGCAGAACAGAAAATCAATAAAGCTATGCGTATAAAAGCCACGTTTCCTGCTAAAACTCTCAAGCAGTGAGGAAATTGTGTTGAACAAATGATTATGTATATCATGTCTTTTTCTTGTTCACAGTCCCATAATCAAGTTTTAATTTTATATTATATAGTAGAGGTATATATAGATGTATTTATAAGTTATGTATAAAATATGTTGAATATATTTTTAATATTTTTATTTTTAAAAGTATTATTTGTAATATTTATATGTATAGTCCGGGTGTTATTTCATAAAACGTAGTACCTTTGAAAAACAATACATTTGCACTAACATTTATATATATATCTACAGAATTTGAAAATTTTCTCAAATCCCTGGTTAATATTTTCAAGTGCATTTAAGATCCAACTATCATTTATGGTGTAGATGTGTAACATATGTCCAGTTGACATCAGTGTGTGGAGATATGCATATGTATAGAGAAATTTTAATTTAAGAGTGCTTTAATGCTTTCTCTCTAGAGAGAAAGCAACTTAGATTAACAGTACCATAAACAAGGTACGTCAGCCCTTTTTCTCTTGGTTTCCTCATCTAAAAATCAAAGATAATAATTACTTACTTTAAAAGAGTTCCTTTGGATTAAATGCATTAACCCACATAAGCAATTAGAAGTGTGGCAAGACCATTACTTGAGCAGTTTAAGACTTTCTGAGATCTTAAAAATTCAGTATTGATGTGGGGACTGTAGCTAGAGTAGTAACCAAATGGAGGTTTTAAAACAATGTATCATTTTAGGGGTGCCTAAGGTGGCTCAGTCGGCTAAGTGTCTGACTCTTGACTTTGTCTCAGGTCATGATCTCATCGTTTGTGCGACTGAGCCTTACATCGGCCTCTGCACTGACAGAGCCTGCTTGGGATTCTTTCTCTCTCTCTCTCTCCCTGCCCCTCCCCTACGTGTGTGCACACACACTCACTCTCTCTCAAAATAAACATTAAAAAAATTTTTAAATGTATCTTTTTAAGAGGCATCCATTATTCATGGATATGAGCAATTATGATACTGAGTTTGGTAAATGCTGCAACCTTAAGATATAATGACAGGCAGTGGGAAGAGTCATGAAGTCAAATTGCTCAAGGTCTAGGATTTATGAGAAGCACCATGAAAATCTGAATGAAGTTTTGGGTTAGAATTACTCTTATCTTAGAAGACCTAACACAGCTAAAATCATGCCTCACTAGGTCTCTCCTGTCAAAGAAGTTCCTAATTGATGTAAAGGAGATTTCATTCTCTTCTGCTGGAGAGGCTTCAATGTGGAAAAGAAGGGATAACTTAAGTTTTGGCCATATCTGAAATATAGGCCGTGGGGGGGGGGGGGGGAGTGGGTCCTGATGATAATCTAGTAGAGTCATAGCAGGTGTGATTTGGAGCCTCTTCTGAGCAGGGCAGCAGGTGAAGCCGACTGTGGGTCAGCAGACACGGCGAAGTTGCAGATACAGACGACATGATATAAGAACTAAAGACATGAGGCAGATAAATGACATATCATATGGTTAGAAAAACTCCTCTGCTAGCCATGTGAATAACAGAACGATGAGGGGCATCTGGGTGGCTCAGTTGATTAAGTGTCCAACTTTGGCTGAGGTCATGATCTCATGGTTCATGGGTTTCAGCCCCATGTCCAACTCTGTGCTGACAGCTCAGAGCCTGGAACCTGCTTCGATTCTGTCTCCCTTGCTTTCTACACTTCCCCTGCTTGTGTGTGTGTGTGTGTGTGTGTGTGTGTGTGTGTGTGTAAAGAAACAATGAGAACTCAACTAGAGACACTGAAGACAAGGGACTAGGTAGGAGCCTGTGTAAGACACTGAGGACCAGAACCAGGACAGCAACAATGCTTTTCCAGTTCAGAGGTCAGCAAACTATGGCTCACAGGCCAAATTCGGCACATCACGTTTTTAAAAATCAAGTTTTACTGGAATGCAACCACACCTGCTTATGCTTTGTCTCTGGCTGCTTTCATGCTGCAAGGGCAGACTTCAGTAGTTACGAACAAAACCACATGGCCAGCAAAGCCTAAAAATGTATTATCTGGACTGTATGGAAAAGGTTTGCTGATCCCTGCTCAAGATGGATGCCCCAGAAGGGAGGTCACCTGCTTCACCTCAGGCCACTTTCTGGACAGTCTACAAGAATTAATGCCTCAGTAAAATATCTCAAAGTTCTGAACAGCTCTGGTGTTGTAGCTGGTGAGTACCACAAAACACTCACCATGGAAGGGTAGACTGTAACATGAACTCTTTTATGTAAGAGAAAAAAGAGAGAAAGGACACAGACACAGATCACCAAATGGAACCAAAAGCAAAGCAATGGAGATGTGTTTCATGTGCTTTTGCTCATGTTGAGGGACCAAGGGCTATGGGTACAGTATGGTTTCTTGTCCAGGACTTGTTTCTACCTGCTCTAAAGATTATCACATTTTTCACGTTATTAAAAGAAGTTTCTCTCCAGTAGAGTTCCCTCTGAGCACCCTAACATATGACTACACATGAACTATTCCCACACTTTCCTCAAAGAGCAGGGGTTAATACACACTTAGCAAGGCTTTCTAGCACTACCAAACAAACAAATCCTGTTCCCATGAAGGGGAGGGGAGGTATCATATTATATTTCATCAATGAATTATATTTTTTATCCCAAATATCCTATATTTGTACCTTGCATTTTTATTTTGTACATACGTATGTACACATGTGTGTTTATATATGTATTTTGGTGGTATTTCAAAGCGTTCAAGCAGGGACAAGATCCCTCCAACTTAACACAGGACGCATCCAGGCTTCTTGGCCTTTCAATGTATCTTGAATCTGAGTTGGAAAACATCCATGACCAGCAAGTGTAAAGGCCCTCCTTAAGTAACTTCTTTCTTTTTATACTCTCTCTCTCTTTCCTGACCACCATCCTTAAAATAGCAAATCTCACCTGCACCAACATTCCCTACGAGCATCCACATCCGCACCCTCCCTCATTGCTTTATTTTATTCCAAAGCATTTACTACAGCCTAACACATTTTACTTATTTGTTATAAATAAACAAGTCTACCTGTGTTTCCTCAACACTACACATACTCCATAAAAACAAAGGTTTCTCTTCATCGTATCTCCCATTTGTTTTTAGGTGTTTGCCCATGTAAGAAGTGTGCAATAGACATTTGTTGAATGAATCAACTACTACAGTATCTGTCAATTCTCATATGATATCCATCACTCTGGAAGTTTCTTTTTCAATTATTTATCTACATGTCTTTTCTGATATCAGAAAGTAAGCACCTTGAAGACAAGAATTAGATGATTTTCATCTTTATGCCCCCATTACCAAAAAATCTCATGCAACTCATAGATGCTCAGTTAATCTTTTAATAAATGAATCAATAAAATTTTCCAAGTTAATCTGAGTATGTTCTTAGTTGTTTCTTTATTGGAAAATAGGTTATAGAAGAATTTTTTTTTGAGAGAGAGAGAGGGCACAAGTGAGCAAGGGGCAAAGAGAGAGAATCCTATAAGAGGCAGAGAGAGCAGGGGGAGAGAGAAAGAAGTGGGTGGGTCTCACTCGAAGTGGGGGACAAGCTTACCCAATGCAGGGCTTGAGCTCACCCGAAGTGATGCTCGAACTCACAAACCATGAGATCATGACCTGACCCAAATTCAGATGCTTAACCGATTGAGCCACCCAGGCACCCCTATAGAAGAATAAATGTAATTGGAAATGGATGACCTGCAGTATATTTCATCTTTGATATGTATTTTTTTTCCATTCAGAATTTTGCATCCTGATCCTCTTCCATTGAGAGCCTACCAAATTAACAGGCCAAAATGATGCTTCCCAAACCCCATCTTGAAAGGAACAGCTGGTCCGAGCTGCACCATCCTTGCCATATTAGGTGCCCTTAAGCACGAAGGATGAGACGGTCCCGTCTTGTGGGAAAGCAGGTCTAATGTCTTCTCATCTGCCTGCCTCTGAGGTTCTGCTGCTCCTGTATCTAAATATTTATTTTCAGCACTTTTCTGCCCTTCACTTTTTTTTTTTTACTTTTACTGTCAACAGTATTACATTTTCTTTCTTACTTGTTAATTTTCCACTTACGTATTACCAAAACTTTGCCTTTAACTATACACTGGTGAAAGATTATCCCTCTAAAAAGCTCTGTGTTGGTCGGGAAAATACACTCCCTGTACCCAACTATGTTTGTGAATACTGACTAATAAGGGCCACTTGGAAGTGATGAATATGACATTTCTTTAAACCACTGCTCCTTTAGCAGGTTTTACCATAAATGCCTTAAACCATTTGGCCACTTTTCAGACAACAGAAATGAGCCTAATATGTATTATCTAACAGCTGATTCTTCTTATGCAAAACTGAATAATTAGCCCTATAAACAGGCCACAAGATTCATTTTTGTGAATATTATTATGCACAAAAATCAATACAATTATTGACTTTTCATCATTTTGTCTTTTTCATCTTTTTTGAAAATTTGGCTCCTAATAGCTAGCAGGGAAATAAGAGAAAAGTAATAAGCATTTTTACTCACTGAAAATATTTTGGGTTTTTATTTTTTACATTATATCTCGAGTCAGTGACAGAGGTAATGATTAAAGATGTGTGTGTGTGTGGGGGGGGTGTGATATTCCTGGATTTCAATCTAACTAGAGGTTATAAAAATAATGAGAAATTAAAGGAGGGATTGTTAGCATTATGTTTTTGCAGCAAATAGCTCTTTTCCAATATAGGTTTTATTCATCAAGCAATTTTGTTAGAGAGACTGTCCTATAGAGGTTAAATGCTCTTTTAAGTGAGAAAGAACTATCTGATAATCAAAATTAGCTGCTTCTCACTAAAATCACCTTGAAATTGCCATGGTTTCTGCCCAAATTGGTTCCTTTTTCCACTTCCAAACTGTCTTATTTGAGGCATGTCATTTAACCTCTCTGGCTTACATTGTCCTGAAAATAGGATATCAGGATTATCTAGGAGGACTAGATACTCTCTAATAACCTCCCTAGCTCTAAACTGTTACCCTTCTTTTACTGTTAGCCATTTTTTTACCTTGTTGTTTATGTGTGTTATAGACACCCACATGCACTCACACACATAGGAATAAGGGGGCAGTGAACTTGAGAAGACTCATTTCAATGAGGTAGGCATCAATGAGAGTCACTTCCTACTGAGCTTCTATCAGTTCCTCCTAATTATTTTAACATTTGTTAACTTCTACTTGCTTTTCTCTTCATTTATCTTTCTCTAGTGACTATATAAAACTTGTATAGAATTCTAAGGTTTTCAGTTTTTATTCCTCATACTTTATTAAAACAGCAAACATGAATAGTATGAACTGTAAAAGACACTCAGGTCACTGTGGTGTTTCCCCTCAAATATTTAGCATATAAAATAGTAATTGAATTTATTATTATCAAAATTAATTCATTCCTATGATTTTGTTTGGCAGGATAAAACATTAATTATTATTTTGCACACTTTTATTTTACATTGGATGGTGAGCCATAACCTAGGTCAGAGGCGAAAGAAAGAAAGAAAGAAAGAAAGAAAGAAAGAAAGAAAGAAAGAAAGAAAGAGCAAAGAAGAAATTATATCACCATTGCTGTCAGCACTTGATTTTTAGAAACAAGTGAGAAAACACAGAGCAGGGGGAAGGTGGTACCCAGAAGGCAATAATCTGTCATTTCCTAGCTGAAAGGTGACCCTTTTAATGATGTATTTGTTAACTTAAGTGACAGAGGCCACAGAGCAAAGACTGGTTGTAATGACATATTAAGCTGACTAATGGTCCACCTGGCTCCTTACCCCTTGCTCCTTTTAAACCTAGCAGATGTGGCCACTAAACCACTCTTTTTATGTTCAACCTCTACCCCATGCACTGAATAAAATCTATTTGGGAAGTAGAGAATATTAAAAGCTTTACTGAAATATTTATCCAGTTTAGTGTCAAGTCAAACTTGCTTTTTTCTTGGTCATCCAATTGTTAGATTCCTACTTTCTTGCCGTAGGATCCCATCCTTGTATCCTACCTCTTGCTGTCCTACCATTTCTAAGATTTTGACATATTAGTGAATTTCCTTGATAAGACCTCTGATGCCCATTTATCTTGGTATGTGCCTCTTTCCTCTTTAGATCTATGTTCACATACCTCCACTGATTCTTTCCCTTTTATCCACACGTTAATTCTGTCAACTCAGAACTTATCACATCCTCAGCCCATGCCTGGAGACAAGCCTATGCTGGCTTTAGCTTATGGTATTTCATTTATCCATTTTGCCCCAAGTCTCTAAGAAGCTTTGGCTGTATTTATACCCTAGGATTCCAAATGACCCAACATCCTATGTGATAGGAAGCCTGTTTATTTTTCCTGATTCCTGATTGGCTGATTCTGCCAAAACTAAATGAAATCAGCTATGGTACCAAAAATGGGCACATGTGGTTGGACGCTTGCGAGAGATTAAAGCTGGGTAAGAAGACAGTAATCACTCTTGAACCCTACAAGTTTCCAAGGGCTGGTATTTTCAGGATCTCCCTTCTTGTCTCCACTCTTTACCCTTTTATGATCTCTATCAACAGTCAAGTTCTAGCTGATTTTCTCTCTTGATTTCAATGACTCCAACTCTTCTACTTACTCACGATATGAATTCAGGCATGTTATTCAAACTCTCTGTGCCCCATAATCTATAAAATACAATAAAATCCATACCATCATAAGGTTTCTGTGAGAGCTCAATAAATGGATTCAGGTAAAGTATTTAGAAAGGTGCCTAGAACATAGCATCACCTGGTGAGTGTTAACTGTTGTTAATATGGGAGAGAGGCACATTTGTTTTTGCCACAGTAAAATATTTGGGTTTCAAACTCATCGAAACTCTTAGACACTTACATTATCTCTAATTATCTCATTGTTTAAGACGAATCCCCCATTTCAATCTATCATAATGTGTAAGCTCATAAAGACTAGATGTACATAGTTAAGTTTCAGACTGGTATCACAATTAAAGAAATAGAATAGTTTAACCTCCCAAAGAGGTGGACAAGCCAATGGAGAATACCTAAAACAATATGTCAAATACACATTTAAAGTATATTATGCTGGACTACAAGGAAAACAAAAAAAAATAAAATAAATAAATAAAACACTTTGGACTCTAGAAGTGACTAGAAAGCCTGAATTCAGAGAAGTAGCCCTCGAATACCATATTTCTCCATTTGAATGTGCTGACGCCTAGTGTTTCGAAGGTTGGGTTTTGACTGATGTCACAGGAGACGGGAGGTAAAGCTAGTGTCCTTGAAATGTGGGAATCACAAAAAGGGACATAAATGTATAAATTATTTTTAAAAAATCCTCACCAGGAGTCTACCCCTGCTACAAATTTTCATGAAAAATGAAAATTACAGAAGAATATTAATTGCTATAATGCTATTTAAAGTAACTAGGCTTTATGTTCTTAAGGATACATAAATATGCAGTATAACTATAATCAAGGAAATGATTAATCATTCAGGGTAGTGGTTTCCTGCAAGGTGTATGTGTGTAGAAGGTGATGTAGGCAGGGCAGGGCATACGATTCTCCCTGGTCGAACAGATCAGTCAAATGTTCTAGTTCTTAAACTGAGTAATCAGTACACAGTTGTTTGCTTCAGTATCACTGTTCAAAATTTTTAATATATGTTACACTTGTTCTTTTTATAAAATAATAAAGCAGCAAAATAAAGGTCTATGCTCTAACAACACAAGAAATTGCAATATTGCTCAAAACCTTTCAGTATTTTTCAAAAATCCTAAAAGTCATAGACCACACTCATGTGAACCCCTTGTCCCTGAATGTATAGAACTTATTGTGTTAGCTTATGGGGGTTGTGATCAGACCATGAACATTGCCAGATTGAATGACTATTTCTCACATCCAAATGTGGTCATTAATTCATGTATTTAATAAATGTTTACTAACCACTTACCACATGTCAGATACTGTTATATATGCTAGGGATAGAGTGGTAAACAAGATACAGTTCTGTCTCTTGTATTTTGTAATCTAGTAGCTAAGATGGATAAGAAGTAAAGGGAAAACAACACCCCATGACTACATATATGTTTTTGAATGAAAACTAGCCACAGTAAGGGGATGAAGACCAATGGGGGCAGCTACTGTAAATATCCTGGTAAGGAAATTATTTTCTTTTCTGGGGAGGAGACTTTTAGACCAAAACCTGAATAAAATGAGGGGGCAATTTAAGTGTTCTAGACTCAGGGAATACAAACTGTACATGCCCTAGGAGAGGAACTTGCTCAGCCTATTCAGGAAGTAGTAAGAAAACCAGTATTGCTGCAGGTGTGAAAGCAAAGGGCAGAAAGCCAGCAGAAGAAGCCATTGTGCTCTCAGGGGCTAGACTTTGCAGGGCATTGTAGCACACGGCAAGGACCCCAAAGTTTATAATGCATGTGATGAGAAGCCACTGAATAATTTTGAGAAAAGAAGTTACAGATCATGTTTTATATTTCAGAGGCTGATGTGTGGGGAATAAAATGAAGTCTTGGAGAAGCAGCAGGGAGATGATGTTAGCAGTGATAGCAGAAATCCAGACAAGAAAGAATAGCACCTTGGGCAATCGTGTAGCAGTGGACTTGTTAGACTTGGTCTGGTTTGGGATCTATTTTGAAGGTGGCATATATAAGATGTGTTGGTATGGGATACCAACCAACCAAAAAGAGGAAGCAAGGAAAAAGGTGAGATTCTGTCATAAGTATCAGGGTTACTAGTGGTACAATTTGCTGAAAAAAGGAACACTCATGGAGAAACAGGCTGAAGGACGGGGCCAGGAGATCAGTTGTGACATGTGAAGTTTGAGCCCAGTGGGGCTCTCATGACACAAGCCTGAAGCTCGGGGTAGAATTTGGGCTAGAGACAGAATTTGGGGCATACTGAGAACTGAACTATACGAGCAGCCAGATTCAGACCTGGATGAGATCATCTAAGGAAGGAATACAAATGCATAAGGATACGACAACATGCACAGGTCTGGAGAACAAGAGTGATACCAAAAAAGATATTAGGAACAAGTGGACAGTAGGTCAGACTTAAATCAAAATGGGCAGAGGCTGAAGCCAAGTGAAGAAGTTTCCAGATTGTTCCATGATGTCAAATATATCTTAAAGCTTAAGGGAGATAAAGGCTGATAACTGACCCCCAACTGTGACGAGGATAAAATTACTGGGGACACTGACAGATGGGTTTCTGTTGTATGTATGGACAAGTGTCTGAGGGGACAAGGGCTCTCACAGTGAGCTCAGTCCCTGCTGCTGCTGCTGCTGCTGCTGCTGATCCTGTGGAGGATTTGGGACTGATGACCCAGTAGAGGAAAGGAAGTACTCCAGGAGCAACACCTTTAGTTAAGAGAAAGGGGATGGGTACCATGGCACAAGTGGAAGGCTTGGCCTCACACAGGAGTAGAATGTTCATGCAATGTGAAAGGAAGATGGAGTCTGTGGGGACAGACATGCACACAGGGGTGAGGGAGCGATGCAGAAATAAAAAAGGGCTTGTCTGATTGCTGCTATGTTCTCAGTCAAAGAAAAATGAAGGCTGTCAGCTGGAAGGGAAACTAGGTGGATGGGATGATGGGATTTGAAAGGGGAGAATAAGACAAAATAGAGGGAGAAACATTAAATAGAGAAATGCACTAGGACAGCCAGACAGCGTAAGAGTCCCCATTTCAGAATCATGGCCATAAATTTAGGGTGAGACCAGTCAGCATATCTCTGTGTTGTTCTCTGACAAGTAGTTAAAGGGCCAATGAGGGAAGAGCTGAAACTGGACTTAACTAGAGCAGCATTTGACAGACAAGTGTGATGGGAAAGAGAAAGGCAAGAAAGCTGAGTGTGGAAACAAAGGAGGGAAATGGAAAATGGGGCTTAATCTGGGAAAGGAAAGAAGTAAAGATGCTAAAAGAGCCACAGATACTCAAAGGAGGGCCAAAAAGTTAGAGAGCCCACTTCTCGCTAACTCATGTTTGTAATTTTGATTTTACATCTTTTGGAAACTTTTCACTCAGGTAAGTGTCTTTTCTCTTCTGTGAAAAAGAAAAAAATGCCTTTAATTGCTTCACTTCATGTTTCCATATTCATTCCATCTGTCTGCGCCCAAACTGGAAAGTAGCATAGTCTTAAGCCTGTCAAGGAGTTTGGTGAAATCAACTATGGCATTTGGGATAATACAAAGATTAAAATGGGGTATGTGTGTGAGGTAAAATGTGAAACTAAATGAGATTCTGACAATCCCGAATATGCATGAAAACTAATGGTTAAGATCACTCAAAAGGTAATTTGCACAAAGCTTTCAGGACTCTCTGGGAAATGATGTTCCTCAGGGAAGAAGAAGCCAGGCAATGATGACTAGACTTAACCCTTGGAGTGGACAAAAAATAAATTAAGTATAGCATGGCATCTATATTTACTTATTTGGATTGGTCATTCAATCCGACCCTTTTGGACTCTTATTTGAGTCTGACAGTGAGGCAGTGTAGACATATATCAAACCAAGAAATAAACAAAAGGGAAAAATATCTGATAGAACAGAACTACTTAGGATACCTCCAACACTGTATTGCCACAGAGCCACAGTGAATACCAGGAAATAAACAACACCTGGAAGAGTGAGTGCGTACAAGAATTCTCTATGGGACTGTTAGACATAATCATGTGGGTGTTAACTCGAAGGGAGCCTGAGGTTGAGGCATGAACTGGTACAAGTGGAAATAATTACTGCAAGTCCTTGAGAAATCAAGGTTATGTTAGAACTATAAATGAAAATCTGGATTGAATAATGTTTGTGGTAAGTTACAGAAAGAGGTAAGTTAAAGCAAACAGAAACATTACAGGTGTTAGATGTGGAGGACAAGATGTGCTGGGTTGGTGGAATGTGGCGTAGGGAAGAAGTTCAAGGACATGTACTATGTATGAGTTATTGAACTGTGTTGGAGAGATGAGCTGGGTAGGCTGTTTTAAGAGGTAAGTTATGTAAATTATATATTTAGAAATGCTTCAGGTATATCAGAAGGACACTGGCTCAAAGCAAGATAAATGGGCTATTTGAATGGAAATTACCAAACCTGGACTTGAGTTCACCTCTTAGCTATAGAGAAGTATCTGTATATGTCCTGTTGACATATCAGTATTTTCTATATATCCTGTTGACATACCAGGAATACATGTGGATTTCTAGTATTGACCATAAATGGTTTTTGAGTAAATATGTTTGTTCACAGGGTGAATATTCAAATCTATAGATATATTTTTTTTCTAAGGTATTCAGATATCCAAATATATTGCTGCAGAACCTTAATATTATACATTTACTGCTAAAGTTTTTGCTTATAAAAATACACAAACGAAAATGATTGTTTAATCCCCATGACAAATCTGTGAAATAAATAGTAATGATGTTGTTATGACTGTTTTTATAGTTTAGATGACTTGGATCATCTAAAGCCTAACACAATTGACCCAAGCATTATGCCAGTCCCATTACCCTGCATGGTTTTCTGTTTACAATTCTAAAATTACAGCTGGATTTTTAAGGTTTATATGCTCTAAAATTTCAACCATGTTATAAGCTTAGAGAGCCTCAGCAGCGTTAATCCTAATAAAGGAGATGTGTTAGTTAAAAATTAAATCAGAGTTCAAAAATTCTTGTCTTCAGGATGCACCAAAAGAAATGTGGGGTATTCATCAAAACACATGCAAAATAATTTTCATAGCATCATTATCCAAATGCCTGATCAAGTGTCAGAGGTATAAATAAATTGTGATGTATTCACGAAATGCAACATTATACAGCAATGAGAATGAATAAAAACTACAACCCATGCAACAATGTGGAATCATTCACACATAAAATGTTGAAAAGATGCTAGATACAAGAGAGTGAATTCATTTGTATAAAATTCAAATTTAGTCAAAACTCATCCATGCTACTAAAAGTAAAAACAGTTGTTATCTTTCGTGGGGGAGAGCGACTTGAAAGGATCCATGGGAGTGGGGAACCTGTGAGGTGCTGGTAATGCATATTCTGTGAAAATTCATTCAGTGTGTGTGTGTGTGTGTATATGAGAGAGAGGGGAGGGAGGGAGGGAGGGAGAGGGAAGAAAGTGGTAAAGTTACAACTGTATACTTTTTTTCTGTATGTATATTAGGCTTCAGTAAAGAGTTAAAAAAAAAAAAAAAGAGTTCTGATGAATTGGTAAATAGTGGCCTGTCCTGCAGAAAAGTTAGGACATGTTCTGATGTAGGCCCGCAGACTGCTCCAGAGACACCCATGGACAAAGGGAGCGGGGAAACTAGATCTTCCAAACCAAACCAAACTAAAAGTAAGATCTTACCACCCAGTTATAAACACAAAGGTTGTTTAATCAAACATTTTTAAAATATGCTGAATCAGAACTGCGGTAAACGATTCTCCAGAAATGAAAACACTGAAACAAACTAACTTGAACCACTGGTAGTCTTGCAGTGATGTTATCCAAATGAAACAAGAATCTGCTGAAGAAAGGCTGACCCAACTACAGTGAGGGTATGTGTGGAGTGAGAGTTTACTGAGAAGAAGATATATCCGTCAGTTTGTGTGATGTGTGCTTTTTCACATACTTGATAAGACGACTCATTTATGAAGGAACAAGCACAAGAGAAGGCCCCTCAGAGGCTAATAAGAGACGGCTAAACTGTGAGATGGGCACTGATCCAAGTGTCCTTAGTAAATGCCTCTGGTTTACTGATTCCATTCTAGAGAATGTCTGGTAAACTAAAGAACCTTTACAGAAAGACTAAAGTGAATTACAGGATTATAATAAATTTTTAAGTGCCCACTGTATTGATGCCATTTTTAATCAATTGAGGCCAATAAATATTCTTTTAATAATCTCTGTGGTAGGGGGGCGCCTGGGTGGCTCAGTCGGTTAAGCGTCTGACTTCGGCTCAGGTCATGATCTCGCAGCTTGTGAGTTCGAGCTCCGCGTCAGGCTCTGGGCTGACAGCTCGGAGCCTGGAGCCTGCTTTGGATTCTGTATCTCCCTCTCTCTATGCCCCTCCCCCACTTGTCCTCTACCTCTATCAAAAATAAATAAAATGTAAAAAAAAAATAATAATAATCTCTGTGGTAGGATTTCCTTTATACAGGACAGCCATGTTATAGCAAAACAAGACTTCTTAGGGAAGAAGTCACTTTCCTTTATGGTTTCCATGGACTATAAAGAGTGCACATAAGCAAAACATATATTCTGGAGTTCAGTTTTAGTACACTGATACATCACACATACACAAATGTATACACACCTCAAGCAAAACACACTGAGTAAATAGGTGAACAAAAACTTCATGTTGCAATACCCTATAAATATTGACTCAGAAATAGTGGTAATTCTTTACTCATGTTTATGATGAGCATCTCATCGCATGATGAGACCATAGTTCCTCGAAGGCCAGTGAAACTAATCTTGTGCCAGCATGTGATCCTCCCCATGTTACATAAGATCCCATAACATGAATGGCCTTTCTCAGTGTGATGGAACCAGGCAAACGCTTCCAACTCGACTGTGTTGAAGAGAAGGGTTGCCAGAGAAATACAGAATGCCCACTTAAATTCAAAGTGCAGATAAATAATTGTTAGAAGTGTGTCCTGTACAATATTTGGGATATAGTGATAATTTTAAAAATTCAAGTCAAATTTAGCTGTGCAACCTGTATTTTTATTTGCCATATCTGTCAACTCTACTGAGAAAGAGTTTAGGCAAATTCATACCTAAGAAACAACCAACCACATCAGGGACATAAGGGAGGAAAACAGGAGATCTAGCCCACACTTAGGTCCATTCCCTACCAGCTACAGGTGGAAATGGCATTTAAAGCTAAGCTCCTGTTAAGTACATGTCATTTGGTAAAACATCTTTCTCATGTGCATTCATTATTTATTGGCAAATTAAAGGGAAAGAATAGATGAACTGTCCTCTGAGCCACCCAGGTGTCCCTGCCATCTTTCCTCAGATATAAATTTTCAAAACGGGGGCACCTGGGTGGCTCAGTCAAGTAAGCATCCAACTCTTGATCCTGGCTCAGGTCATGAACTCACGGTTGGTTCATAAGTTCAAGCCCCGCGTCAGGCTCCATGCTGACAGTGTGGCTCCTGCTTGGGATTCTCTCTCTCCCTCTTTCTCTGCCCTTCCTGCACTCTCTCTCTCAAAATAAAGACATTAAAAAGAATTTTTTTTCCAAAACAGATCAAAAATTGTCACCAATACTGGTGAAAATTTTGGAGAGAAATTTCCTATACTGCTAAATAACTGATAATTTTTTAAATTAATGAAAAAACTGATGGAGGTTAGGTGGAATTTGTATATTTGGGTCTTCAGAAATAAACCAAAGTAGGGGGAGGCACTAGGAAACACCTGAATAGTATAGGTGTGTTAACATCAATGTCTCTTTAAGTTTTTAAACATTAAAATTTGTGCTTTATTTTAAACATTTTATTATTATTTCTAGCATCATTTCTCACGTGAAAAAAAAAAACTAGCTGGAGAAAAACACTTTTCCCCCCTAGGAGTTCTTGATTTTTATAACTTTTTATTATGATAGGAATAGAAAGAAAAGAGCATGATTTTAACAAGCCAACCCAGTAACATACAAATGAGTGTCATTTCCTTCAAATAAAGGAAAATGAAGTGCATTTTAATAGTGCTCCCATTATTCAAAGCAGTTTGGAATTTTTCATGTAGAATCACCAGAGGACCCCATCTGAGGTTCTTTTGATTAGTCTCAGAATTTTCTCCATTTAAGACTACAGTTCATTTAAGGAATGACTATATTATTTAGAATTATGCCTGGAAAATGAAGTGTTTAATCTAGCTATGTTTGGGAAAAAAATATTTAATTAAAAAGAAATGATACTGACTAGGAACCTGACTCAAAACACCAATGCTAAGGTATGGGTGTATGATATCATGATACTTGTGATAGTAGTTCATGACGAACTTCGAAGAAATGTGCATATATGATTTTCCAGGTATCTCATATATATGTTAGTCTATAACTGTAAGAACATTTATTTTGGCTATCACTGAAACAAGCAGAAATCACCTGAGAATCTTGAAAATCATCTGTGGAGGGCCACAGTGAGAGGCAGTCAATAAGGTAGTTGACATAAGACCCAGGTAGAAGTAGCTCTTTATAAAGGAAATGTCACCTTCTCCCTGGGCTAGTTTCCTCAGTCTTGGGAGTTAAATGGTACTGGATGCCATGGTAATATCTAGAAGTGCATACTATGTATGATAGGCAGAACAAATATTTGCAGGATTTTGACAAAAGAACTTCAGGGTCTGAAGAGGAAAGATCTAAATACAGTTTTGCAAAATCTAAAGAATTCATCAATCAGGACTAAAATCCTGCAGGGACAAATACTAATTTATTAGCTGAACTCTTCTGTGGAATATTATTCTCGATCTGATGAGAAATATTGGACTTAACTATGAGGCTCGGAAGAGTTTTTGATCCATGTTAAAAAAAAAAAAAAAACACAAAAGGAAAGTTGGGAGATCTTCTGTTTAAGTATAGTTTGTGTGTCAAAGAGCCTGTGACCAAAGACTTTCCTATCTTGAATAAAAACAAATATTGTTCTGACTTGATTTATTTGGAGGAGAGGGTTGTTTCCTAATAAACTACAGTTTTTAGAGAAGTTTTGATTTACAGAAAATTGCACAGGAAGAACAGAGTTCCATATTCCCCCACATGTCCCCCTGCATAAAGTTTCCCCTACCATTATTATCTTTTTTAAGAATTGTTTTGTTTATTTATTGTGAGAGAGACACAGAGAGCAAGTAGGGGAGGAGCAGAGAGAGAAGGAGAGAAAGAATCCCAAGCAGGCACTACACTCAGTGCAGAGCCAGACACAGGGCTCGAACACACGAACCTTGAGATCATGACCCGAGCCAAAACCAAAAGTTGAGTGGTTAACCGACTGAGCCACCCTGGCACCCCTATCATTAATACCTTTCATTAGTGTGGTATATTTGGTATAAGTGAGGAACCAATAGTGATACATTATTATCAACTGAAAAGTCCATAGTTTGTACAAAGGTTTACTTTTTGTGTCGTGCAGTTCTATGGATTTTTACAAATGCATAATGCCACATATCCATCATTACAGTATCTAACAGAATATCTTCACTGTCCCCAAAATGTACTGTGTTCCATTTGTTTATCTCTCTCCTTTTCCCTCTGAACCCCTCACAACCACTGATCTTGTTACTGTCTCTATCATTTTAACCTTTTCCAGAATGTCATATAGTTGGAGTCATGCAGTATATGGGCTTTGCAAACTGGTTTCTTTCACTTAGCAATATGCATTTAAGTCTCCATTGTATCTTTTCATAGCCTGCCAGGTCACTCCCTTTTATTGGTGAGTAAACGATGGACTACACTTCCTTTATCAACTTACCTATTGGAGGACATCGTGGTTGCTTGAGGGTTCTTTTTTAACTACAAAATTATGGTGATTTCTTTTAAAACATCATCTCAATAATTCATCTCCCGTTCTTTAACTTCTAATGTATTTCTTTCCTTGAATATCATTTCTGTCTGGCTCTGCTTTATAAGGAATTTTAATGGTCCAGAACAGAAGCCTGAAACTTCTAGTATTGAGAGATTTTATTACATTCAGTTTCTGCCACACTCTCAGCATCTACCAAACTCTCACAAATGTATTAGTTGGCAATGAAATCTTTCCTTGTTTTCTTCTTTATTTCTTGATTCTGTCCGGCTTCCCCATCCTCACCATCTCTCAGGTGTACTATTGCTATTGCATCCTAATTGCTTTTCTCACTCTGGCTTTGCCTTCTTCAAACTATTCACCACACCTCTGCCAGTGACCTAACATGCCAATCACTACACTTCTGGTGTAAATTTCTACAGAGAAATCCCACTGCCCTCAGGATAAAATCTTGAGTGTAAACAATATCAAAGCCCTTTCTTATCTGAAAAAGCCAATGCCTCCTCACCATCTTATTATCCTCTGCTTCTGAAATTCTGAACTACATTTGGTTCTTCAACTGAGCTTCTGGGTTTTTTTTTTTTATTATTATTATTTTACTTAACTGCTTCTGCTCCCTGAATATTCCCCCTCTCCCTCATCTCTTTACTTTCTAGCACTTATTACCAACACAGGTGTCTCCACCAGGAATCACACTCTTTGGAGCCAACACAGTGTTTACACTGTATTGTAAAATTTTATTTATCTTTAGCCCTAATAAACCTAATTCCTTGAGAGAAGAAACTACGAAATGTTTACATTCCCAGTGCCTCGCCAATAAATGTGACCCCTATGCATTATCTTTTAAACAAATTTTCATGCTTCGGAAATTCTGTGCAGGAGTGTACTATTCACCAAAACAACGATGAAAACAATAACTAGATACCTAATCAATGCAAACTATTTTGTGGCATTCATGCATACTTGCAATTTATATTTTCATTCAGTTCTCATAACACCACCAGCAACGTATGTACCAGCTGCCTGGCTCACAAACCTGCTTGTACCATCTGCAAATAAAGTTTTACCTTTTGTCCCATGACAAGAAGCCCAGATGTCAGTTGTCTTACAATACCACAGTGACTCAAGCCATTAAAAAAGCTATTGCTAAAATTTTTGGAACAGTAGGATTTATTTTTAGTCATTTCAGTAGCCTCCTTCCAATCAGGAAAGTCTTTTTCAACTCGTTTTTCAACTTAATACACCGATCTCAAAGATCATATAATGAAAAGAGCTGAAATGCCTGAAAGTTAATGAAGAATACAGTAAGCACACCGCAGAATGAACATTTTTACGGCTCCTGTGCAGAAAGCACTTGAGGCTAATTATTTTCAGACCAGCCAGTGAATGAAAAGTTGTCCTGAGAGAATACTTACTTCTATGACCTACGGTGATCCCTCCTTATTCAGAATCTGTGGAACCACCTCAGAGCTACTCTCACAGGCTTTTCAACCTTTGTGGCTCAGCGAGGAATCTAATGAATTAATTTTAAGTTTTCACTGAACCGTGTCCTTTCACTACCTGATCTTACAACATCCAAGGCCAGGACAGGGATGACATGAAAGTTAATTTTCTAGAACTGCGTGGCATGGTTATTCATAGAACTAAGGGCAGTCCCAGGCCTGAACACTTTGGACCAACCAAAGAAAGCTAAGGGATTTCAGATTCAGTTTCGGTCCAAAATCTCGTTGTGGGGCCAAGAGAAGACAAGAGAGGTGGATGAGTGACTTAATACCTTCTACAAGTGATGCCTGATTTCCCGTAACACATTCACATACCTATACAGAGTTTTGTCTTTTTTTTTTCCCCCTCAAAGCTTGTTATGCACTGGCTGGCATTTTTTGTAAAGAGATAGTAAATTTACAGGGCTAGCCTTTTCTTGACATTTAATCACATTAATTTTCCAAGGAAAAAATAAATGTGAGTTTGAGTTTATAGCCTTATGTAATGATGGTACAAATTCATTTGTATCTTAATTTTATAGAGGTCATTAGGAGTTAAAAACACCCATTTTCCTTCTGTGTGACAATTCTGTTGGTAAAAAAAGCCTTGGATATTTTAAGTTTTGATTCCTGGTTTAGGAATACAGATAGGATCTGATGGTAATGTTTATTAGTCATTACTGGATGTCTCATTTGTCTGAGATTAGAGTCCTTTCACTTCTATGAGCCCACTGAGGGCATGTTTTGTTCTAACTTGTATCTACAGAAATCAATATGCTTGGCCTACAGTATGTCAGTAGCTTATTAAATGTCATCAAATAAAATGCAGCTAAATTCTTTCTGTGAAATAGTATATATGAAAAGTGGAAAGTAGTGGCATCACAGACAAATGTTGTTCCAACTCTTTGTGTGACTCAGAGTATTTAATCACTCTGAGCCTGGTTTCCTTATGTGCAGGATGGGAATAGTAATAGCTAGGTCACAGGGCTATCCTGAGTATTAAATGAGATAATGTACATACTCTCACTTTTCAGTAACTCACTGCAGTTTTATTTGTAAAATTTCATTATAATGTTTATTTTTATGTTTTATGATTACAATTTACTACTCAGTAAGTCAAAATCTGTGTGTGTAAAAATTTAATGAAAGGTTTTCCCTACAGAATAAATAAAAGTAAATAAAATAAATCAAACACAGTTATAACCCACATGTTGCAATAATCTGAACTGGATATTTTATTGGTGGACAACTTTGATCAAATTATCCTCTTTAGAAAAAATTATCCTCTTTATATCTTCAAGTCTCTCCTGTATCTCATATGACTTTTCCTCTCCCTTGAGAAAAACTGAATTTCATAAAATTAGTCCCAGTAAAATATATATGTAACCTTTTGAAGAAATAAATTTCACATATTAGCACAAGTAGAATTTAATGCATACAAAACTTTGTTATGATAACTCTCTCTTCACAGTTGTGCCTCCTGGCTATTAACGCTGCTATTAAGAGTTAGAGACGGGGCACCTGGGTGGCTCAGTCGGTTGAGTGACCGACTTCGGCTCAGGTCATGATCTCAGTTCGTGGGTTCGAGCCCCGTGTCAGGCTCTGTGCTGACAGTTCAGAGCCTGGAGCCTGCTGCAGATTCTGTGTCTCCCTCTCTCTCTACCCCTCCCCCGCTCATGCTCTGTCTCTGTCTCAGAAATAAATAAACATAACAAAAAAGAGTTAGAGACATATCTGATTAACCCTCTTCAAATAAGATACAAAATCTATAGTTGGAGGTTAGCCCCACCTATCATTTTTACCATAAGAGATCTTAAAAAAGACTTTAACATCTCCCTCCTTGAAGCTTATGCCAAATTATAGGCAAAACACTCTGTCCAATCTTAATATGGTATCAGCCCCAGGTCTTCTTGACCACTTGAATAACACACACACACACAGAGTTATAAGAACAAAGTTGCAGTACATGAATGGTTGGTAATGCTGTCTTGAGAGTAACAGCAGTTAAAAAAAAAACTTTTGAAACATATCAAAATTTGAGTGGTATTATTAGAGTAGTAAACAGGAGGGAATTTAAAGTATCAAATGCTTATGTTAGAAAAAGGGGAGGTCTCAGTGACCTTAGCATCTAATGAAGAAATTTGAGAGGGGCGCCTGGGTGGCACAGTCGGTTAAGCGTCCGACTTCAGCCAGGTCACGATCTTGCGGTCCGTGAGTTCGAGCCCCGCGTCGGGCTCTGGGCTGATGGCTCAGAGCCTGGAGCCTGTTTCTGATTCTGTGTCTCCCTCTCTCTCTGCCCCTCCCCCGTTCATGCTCTGTCTCTCTCTGTCCCAAAAATAAATAAACATTGAAAAAAAAATTAAAAAAAAAAAAAAAGAAATTTGAGAGAAAAGAGCAAATAAAATTCAAAGTGGAAGAAAGAAAATAATGAAGACCTTAATGCATAAGGAATATAAATTAATGAAAGAGAAAACAGAAAAAATAATTAAAATTTAAAAAACTAGGGTTTTGATAAGATCAGTACAACTGATAAGCTTCTAGTCAGACTAATTAGATAAAGATATAAGACACAAATTACCAGTATTAGAACTGAGAGATAGACATCACCATAAATTATATAAATGTTAAAATATAAGGAACTCTTATGAATGACTTTTGTCAATAAATGTGACAAATGGACAAATTCCTTGAAAGATACAAATTAACAAAACCCACTCATGAAGATATTGATACCCTAAGGCTCCTACGTCTACTAAAGTTATTGCATTTATAGTTACAAACCTTTCCACAAAGAAAACTCAAGGCCGAGATGGCTTCACTAGTGAACTCTAGTAAACATTTAAGAAATAGAACCAATTCTACGAAAACTTTTCCAGAAAATAGAAGCAAAGAGAATACTTCTAAAACTTCCTAACCTCTTCAACTGTTACCCTGAACACAAAACCTGATATGTGGAAAGACAGTTGGATACTAACGTACTTCCAATACAGATAAATAAAATAACAGACCGACATCCCTGATAAGGATAAATGCAATAATATTAAACAAAAGTTTAACAAATCAAATCCAAAAATATATAATATGAATAATCCATCATGACTCAATGAAATTTTCCCTGAAAGGTAAATTTGGTTTACCATGTAAAAATCAATCACTGGGTGGGGGGGGTCGCCTGGGTGGCTCAGTTGGTTAAGCGTCTGACTTTGGCTCAGGTCATGATCTCACGGTTCGTGAGTTTGAGCCCCGTGTCAGGCTCTATGCTGACAGCTCAGAGCCTGGAGCCTGCTTTGGATTCTGTGTCTCTCTCTTTCTCTGCCTCTACCCTGCACGCACTCTGTATCTGTCTATCAAAAATAAATAAACATCAAAATTTTTTTAAATCAATCACTGGGGGCACCGGAGAGGCTCAGTTGGTTAGGTGTCCAACTTAATCTCAGCTCAGATTGTGATCTCACAGTTATGAGTTCAAGCCTCACAATGGGCATGAAGCCTACTGGAAAAAAAAAGTCAATCATTGAACTTTACCGTATTCACAAATGAAAATTATAAAAACTATACAAACATTTCAATAAATGAATAAAAAGCACTTCAAAAAATCCAACATCTTTGTTTGAAAAAAGTCTGTGAATATTTATCTTATCAAACAAAAACCTATGCAGATAGAATTTGGATAGAGAAAGAGGAAATACAGCATACAAGCTAGGGAAGAGAATCTGCTAAGTGGAGTGCACCGCATGTGGAAAAGGAAAGAAGGTTGGCTGGGTAGACTAAACCTGGAATATGGAGGGTCTAGCTCCTTAACCAGACAGCTTTCTGTAATGTAAGAGGCATCTACTGAAGCATCTGAGCTCTAGTTTAATGAGGAAAAGACTGCATCAAAAGGTCCAGTCACCCTAAGACTCACCCCTTTCCTGGATTAGTTAACAGTTGGTTTTATAATGTTTTGTATTTTCTCTAGCCCTCCAGCCTGACACAACCTAAAAGAAACTGGCTTCCAATGTGAGACAACAGATTTTGCTCAACAGAATCCCTAAACCCATCTGTCTGGCCTTCTCCTTAGCTAACTTTCCCTCAGACTTTGGGTTTTAGGCAATCTTTCACTAAGACACAAGCTCACATCTCTCTTTTTTCTCTTTTGAGAAACAATCCTGGCCAATTCTAGTCATCTAGTGATTACACTAACACAATGAGGAAAACAACAACTCAGCTGATCATACATTCTGGTTTGCCCAAGACAGTCCTAGTTTGTTCTTGCTGTTCTGGCATTTGGTGCAGTCAAATTTTTGTCCTGGATTTTTGCATTGTTTAAATAAGTATTACTGTGAATTGCTTTACAATAAGCCAGGATGGGTTTGGGGTGATGTCAGCTAGTCATGTTTGAGATAGAACTTTTATTTTCATGTATGGTTAAATTTGAAATACAAACAATGTCCCTCTTTCCCTGACCCTGTCAGACGCAATGTAACTTATATACCACTTCTAAATGGTGCATGCAGAGAAATCACCGATAAAATTGAGTGCACTGGGATGTAAGAGTTATAGGCTCCTTCCGTCTCAATAGCAGTGGGAGAGGTATTCATCTCTGGTATGTCTGTTAGCTCCTTGGTTCACCAGCCAGTGATGCCATGGGCCGTGCCATGGCCTGTGAAGTGCACAAAGCCGATAGGCCACCAAGGGGCAAGATCAGTAGGAACCATGGGAAGTGGGAGGTTAGGTACACATCAAATATGTGTGGAAAGTAGAGGCAAAGTAGTTTTGCAGTGGAGCTCAGTGAGAACGGCCTAAATGTTCTTACTACTATATGGGATTGTGCGCATAATCGATAACCATTAATTGTATTGTTTGGAGACGCTATTTATTTTGCAACAAACCCTTTCCGCAGTAAGGGATTGATTCAAAAAATACATAGTAAAAATTAGGTACTAAATTCCATTTCTCATGAAAATTGATGATCGTGTCATGTGCACATGATGTTTCTAGACATTTTCTTTCCACTATAGAGTCCTATAGGGATCGTAGCAGCATTAATGACCACATAAAAGTCAGAAAATATTCATCTGCTTAAGGAGCATCAACACCCACTTCAAGAGTTAGTGGATATTTTCAGAGGACTATGCTCAAAGTTAAAAACTGAACACATGTGGCTACAGAAGGTGTGTTTACATACCAGTCTGTGAAGTAGGATTTTCACTTATGCCAAATGACCGCTCTTCCAAATTAATGTTGCTCATTTCAAGTTATTCGGTGGATATGCAAAAAGTGACTTTTTTTTTCTATGTAGGTTCTATTAGCAAAAAACAATTTCACAAATTTTGCCAGTTTTGTATCACTGTCATTAGATACATGACAGAAAATTGATGAAAATATTATTTTTATCCAACTTATGAATTAAAGAAAGATTTTGTGTTAAGTTCATTCTCTTGAAGGTCAAACATCTGCAATTATTATGGATGCTACACTTCAGTTTAAAAATTCAACATGAGGGGCACCTGGGTGGCTCAAGTGGTTAAGTATCTGACTTCAGCTCAGGTCATGATCTCACAGTCTGTGAGTTTGAGCCCCACATCAGGCTCTGTGCTGACAGCTCAGAGCCTGGAGCCTGCTTCAGATTCTGTATCTCCCTCTCTGTCTGCCACTCCCCCACTCACGCTCTGTCCCTCTCTTCTTCTTCCTCAAAAAAAAAAAAAAAAAAAACACACACACAAAAACAAGAACAAAAGTTCAACATGAAAGATGAAACAATTTTCTTATGCTACTAAAAATAAATATTTTGGTCAATCGAACATGGTTAAACAATGTTTTAAGCAGTTTGTAATGCAGAAAATTAATTAGGATTTGTTATGGTGTGCATAATTATAATCATGTGCACACAATTTGTCTTATTCTCATCAGTGAGAAAAGAATCTGAAGGTGTGAAGATATATATCCACCTTTAAAGTAATGAAATGGCAAGTTTTTTTGGACAAAGCAGATGTTGAATAAAAAAATCTGGAGCAGAGAGGTACACACTTTCTCTCTGCTTCCTGTCATCCACAGAATCTTAGAATATGGGAAAGTTTGAGCATTTGAGGAACTAATTTGCAAATTAACAAAACTATCTTACACTATTATGGGAAGTTTTCTGAAAAGAGTGCTCTGTACTTTAACTGAAAGTTACTTTAAAATATTTAGTGAAAGTACTCATGACTAGAGCACCAAAAATCTTCAGTGTTTGAAGTGTTAGTTAATTGCAGTTACTGAATTTTAAAAAGCTTCTAAACAGAGGAACGTTGAAATCTATTGTTATAATATGAGGGAGGAACTAGCTCAAATTGCGTGTAAGGTATAATTTTGAAATTCTCTAATTTTCCACTGCAATATTTTGACTCTTGGAGCAACCTATTTTAAATCAAATAAACTTATATTCTGCAGTGAAAATGAATAAAATTAACTTGACTATGATTTAGGAACATCTAATTTTGGCATTCAAAGAATTATAGATTAGATAATTTATTTGACAAGTTTTGTTTTGTTGAAATATTACAAAAGAAAAAATGAATAGAGGCAAAAGAGAGTAAACTATGAAAATAACTATGTTGAAATACCTATACATTTCAATATAACAATTAGGGGCACCTGGGTGGCTCAGTTGGTTAGGCGTCCAACTGGATTTTGGCTCAGGTCATGATCTCAAGGTTGTGGGATTGAGCCCTGCATTGGGCTCTGCACTAGACTGGAGACTACTTGGGATTCTCTTTCTCCCTTCCTCTGTCTCTCCACTATGTGCATGTGTACTCTCTCTCAAAAAAAAGAAAAAACAATATATATGCACACACATACACACACACACATATATATATGTATTTATATAACAACTATATATATTTATATGACAATTAGACTTGAGTCTCTGCTCCATTTAGCAGAATTTGCTGTGCACTTACTGGGAGTCTTAGTATCACCAATGAATGCATTCTCAAAAGTTAAGAATATCAAAAAAGTTAATTAAAATTATAAACAACTTAAGTGTATTCAACATAAAATGTGACTTTGAAGAAGACTTCAGCAATTACAAAAATCACGTTTTCTTCAGAAAAATGTTTTCTTCAGAAACATTTTTTTCTTTCAGAAAAAATGTTTTTTTCAGAAAAATGTAAGTGACATAGTGTTAGAGACCTATAAAGCTAAAGAACTGATTAAAGTATATGACTATGCACCAAGAATACCTTTTTGTTTATACAAATTTTTAAAATGTTGCTTTAATGTTTGTGTGTGTGTGTGTGTGTGTGTGTGTATGCATACATATATGTTTTACATTTTGGAAGCAATTTTGAAAGCTGTTTTTGAATGGGTCCACCCGGACCTATGAATTAATTTGTCTATTAATTAATGTTTCAAAAATTTTATAATTTAAATTGTGTTAGCACTTCCTTTATTCTCAAAAATATCCTAGTTTAACTGATATGATCACCTCATAATCACAGATAATATTAGCTGCTCTACACTTTCTACATATGTCCCTGTATCGTTGGCTTGTTATCTCTGTGAACAGCATATTATCATTACTATTTTATAATGAGGATACAGGAGCGCAGGGAGGTTAGGACCTGAGATCACACATCTAGTTAGTGGTCCCATCTATCTTATTTCAAAGCTTTGGCTTTTAGACATTTGTTAAGAATAGAATTCTCACCATTTTACTAAGATCATCTTTCAAAGACCCTCTGATACCATAATAATGAACAGATATCCAAAAATTAAAATACTTTCTTAAATAATTCAACTTAAATGTATTATGATTCATAGGAAAGTGTTCCTGAAACTTCCATAAATTTTTAGTTGACTTACAAAATAATCACTAAGTCATTAACGATAATAATTATATATATGAGCTCTAAGATAAGCAACTGTTGACAAATAAAATTACAGTAAAAAAAAAAAACCCTAACTGCAAAGTTTTATTAAAGAACAAACCCCAGAATGCGTAAGACCTTCCCAAATGCTATTTTGCTTTATTCACTTTTAATCAATAGTTTTAATTTTGTGTAGCCATTGTGCTGTTTTAATTAGAGTTTTAAATACTGTAGAAGAAATCTTCAACACTTGTCTCACCATATTCAAGTAATTATTATAACAAACTTTGATATTTTCCCTGAGGAAGTTAAAGCAATGTAAGAGTTTAATACTATCCATGAAGAAATATGTGTCTAACTAAAATGTCTGGAATATATTAGTTTGGGTCTGAGATCAAAACGGTAAAATAAGAATGGCCCAGGAACTCACAGTATTCCCAATTCAGTGTGTATAATGTGCTGCTAAAACTTCTTTAAAATGAGGATATTAAGGTTAATTAACCTACAAAATGTTGAACACAGGATGTGGTACTAATGTAAGAGACTTTGTGTTTTATGTCATACATGGTTCTTTTAATCTAAAAATCCTAATCTGATTTTTTTTTTTAAGATGCATAGAACTGGATGGATCTTTGATCCATCACTTACCAGTTACACACATAAGAACATTTCACTCACCTTAGATTCCTAACCTATATGAGTATAATATCAACTCTACAGGGTTATCGTAAAGATTAATACTCAGCATTTGGCACCTGCTCATCACTAACCAAAGAGTAGTTGTTATTTTCATTATTGTACATGCAGGGTTTTATTATGACACCTGCTTTATGAAATAGAATTGTAGCAGTCCCCAGACCAATCTCTAGACTGATGTAGAATTTTTTTTCCACAGCATGTTTTGAAGGAAAAACGTATTTTACAAGAAGTTGTCATGTGGAAGGAGAATGTTTGTTCTACTTTACTTGAGAGAAAACTAGGAAGTACTAGGTAAAATTTCACAAACTATAATTCCACTTCAAACAAATAAAGAATAAGCAGACAACCATAGCTGGCTAAGAGTGAATGGAGTATTTTTGGAAAATAGTGAGCTCCCTATCGCAGCATATATTCAAGTAGAAGCTATCTGGTATTAGGGCAGGACTGAAGAAGGGGATTTAAAGTTCTGTCATCAAAAGTGATATAAGATGACAAAGACATTATTCTACTTAGTTGTGGTTTTCTTTTCCTTGCTGAAATACATGGGCAAACTCACTAAGATTGAGTCTCCTGACTTAATCTCTTATGAAATACAGTCTACACAGCTTTGTAATAATGTAACCTCTACTTCCTTCTCCACCCTTTTATCCTTGTAATATCACTCCTTGAATATGCTGCTCCAGTCACAATGACCTGTTTAAAATTCCCCAAAGAAATCAGACTAGTTGACCCCTCTGTGTGTTTACAGGGATTTCTCCTACCTATATCTGCTTTGCCCTTCCTTCCCTGTTTGCCTGACAATATCCACCAGTGCAACTCCACTGAAAGTTCATCCTAAATATGAAGCCTTTCTTGACTCCTGACCAAGGAGAAATGAGCTTTCAGGAAAGGGGCAGCAATTGAAGAAAACAAACAGTTTTGGAAAGGCAGTCAGAAGCATAATCCGGAGAAATGTCCCAAGTTAGTCACTACATAACAGCAACTTGTCCTATAGAGTCTAAGGACTTGAGCGACCTATATATTTTGTACCTATAGAATCTAGCACAGTGTTTAACACATTAATAAAGACTAACAAATCACTTTCAAGGTATCTCACCTTTCAAATAGGGGTGAGACACTTCAAAAAAATTTTTACAAGTTTTTTTTTTGTTATTATCATTTGTTGGGGAGATTAATTTTAATTAGCGTGACTAAAAGAGAGAGCTGAAGCAACACAGTAGTTGACATCCCTTTTGTCTCAGAAATAAATGTTTTGTTCTCATGAACATGAATTTTTTATTTAGTAGAGGAATATTTCCTAAGAAATATTATTTTTTACTTTATCCTATGTCTACCTGAATATACACACTAAGTTTTATTGAAGCAAGTGTTGGCCTGCACAAAAGAATCGGGGTTCCTTGGGTGTCCAGGACCAGTTCTAAGAACACCATTACCATCAAGTCCATTGAGAAAAGGGCTCCTTTTAGAAGAAGTCACACAGGCTCAGAATCCAGGCTCCTTTAACTTCAGGGCATGAGAAAGGTGCCAGGAACTCATTAGTCAAGTGTGTGTTGTACTAGGCATGGGTGTGGTGTTCTTGGAGGCTGCTGGGATGGGGAAACTATCTCCGGGGGAAAGGCAGTATTAGGGAAGAAAAATAATTTTCCCTCTACCCTTCTTGGTTATGGGATAGGCCCTGTAATAAAAGACAGGAGCACATGAGAAAGAGAGAATTTTAACAATATGTATACCTCCTGGATACAGAAGAGATATCCAGAAAAACCAAGTAACTACAAAAATGGCCAAGCCATCACCTTAAATACCATCTCCAGCTAAAAACAAAAGATGCTGGGCAGGAGGGAAGCCAGTTATGGAATGTCATCAAGAAAAGCACAGCAAACAAGGGTATGGTTGTTATGAAGATTTAAGTCTGTTGCCTTTAGCAATGATAAGCCTTTACAGAGATTTCACCATCCTCTTCTTGGGGCTGTAGAGGAGACACCCTTAGAAATGGAGATTTCCATTATAAATGTACATGTTCTTTCAAAAGGGTAATTCTATCCAGTTTACAGAGCTTTTTCCATGTCTGCTGTTTTTTATAAATGATTATTATAAAATAACCCTATGCCAAAGAGACATATTTTGGAAGGACTTTCTGTTCTCCTTCAGGATGCTTTACTCTTTACAATTTCTGTTTTAGGTTCCAAGTTGTCATATGGGAGAATTATTTATTTTTTAAGTTAATGTATATTTTTATTTTCTTTATAAGGTTAATTGATTTGCAAGGGAAAAAGAAATCAAACATTATTTTGAGGGACGAGCAGAGTCATTAGTGTTTACTCACTTCCTCGCTCATTCGTACAAATCCCGAGTGCCTTCTATAGACCAGGCACCACCTGAGTCACTGGAAACACAGTGGAGAACAAAACAGGACTCGTCCTTTCTGAGGTGACAAACATAATGAGAGGGAGACAGGTCAATCAACTAATCTTTGTTCACTTCACTCTTGTATTTATTCAAAAAGAATTCACTAGGTGGCTGCTAATATTTTCTACATACTAAACTCTATGGCCTACTCCTACTGTTCTTGGGTTATGCTGAGAGAGAACTGAGAGACACAGTCAGCCTTAGATGAACAGAATGGTTTCCTCTCATTTAATATTCTGTAGTTGAAGTATTTGTGTCAATTTTGTTAGCCTGGATGCTAAGGGAAGTTAGATCAGAGGGTTGAAGGCTATCAGAGGAAGGAAGGAAGAGGGAGGGACAAAAGCAGGGAAGGAATATGTTTTTGTTTTACAGAACCAGCAGTTCTAGCCAAGGAGATGCCCAGCTAGGTATTTCACCTGAGAACCCCCTTACATGAGCTAGTCTGAGCCAGAATGGAGCTGAAGACCTGTGCAGAAGTCCCACTTAGTTGTCCTGAGGTCGTTTTTAGCTCATTGTAATACTAATATCTCCTCCTACGGGTGAGGTTTTCTGCCATTTTTTGAACATTCAGTGTATGCATTAGCTGTTGAAATGTTGAGCAAGCACACTTGAACCAAAATGCCTAAGAGAGTATATATAAGTTCTTAACGTATAAGCAAGCTCCCAGCCCACTAATACCCAGCATAAAAGCCTCTAGTACTAAACCCACAGGGAGACAGTGCTTTGGGAGCTGTCTCCTGGAAAGAAGACTTTACCTCTATTTTGACCTCACTCTGTACTTTTTAACTGATCAAGTTCTTTACAGTTTATCATTTTTTTTTAATGTTTTAATGTATTTGTTTTGAGAGAGCACATGCACATGTGCCTGCTTTCCAGAGGGGGAGGAGCAGAGAGAAAGAGTGAGAGACAGAAGCCCAAGCAGGCTCCATGCTGCCAGTGCAGAGCCAGATGCAGGGCTCGAACTCACAACCATGAGATCATGACCTAAGCCTACATCAAAAGTCCTACACTTAACCCACTGAGCCACCCAAGCGTCCCTCCAGTTTATCTTTTAACTCAGGGAAAAGACCCTGTGAGCAAAATATCCTATGATGAAAACCAGTATTACCTCCTCTGGCAATAATAACTGCCCTGATACCAGCAAGACCTCACATGACTGGCCCCAAGACAGTGATTGCCTGTCCTTTACTGTCCCACTGCATATACCCACTGACTTGGGTCCCACATTCTCCTTATATAAATCTAGAAGCATTTTCAGCACTTTGGAGACAACTGTCTTCCCAGTGTCAGCCTCACTGAAATAAATTCCTTTCTTGTTTCACCACGGCTCCTCTCTCTGCCTTTGGATTTGTCAGTGGCGAGTAGCTGAACCTGTTCTGTTTGGGACCCCAGGAGGCAGGTGCTCTCACACCCTTGGGCGAAGGTACATCTTTACTTGTAGCAGGTAATAAAAAGTTCTTTGTTTCTAACATTGCCTTGAATTGTGTTCAATTTAACGCACCAGAAGGAGACTGGGAAGCCAGTGGAATAGGAGGACTCCACTGGGAGGAAGTAAGCAGATAGCATTCACATCACGGCAAAGAACCCAGAAAATGATCCTAAGACTGGCAGAACTAACTCCACAACTAATGGTAGAGAAGAGGCCACATCAAAGAAGGCAGGAAGGGCAGAGATGTGGTTTAGGAGGGAAACAGCCCATAGCCTTCCATGTGGGGAGGGAGCTGGTGGTGCAGATAAGGGTGAAAAACAGACTATCACACTGGGGAGGTCACTTGCATGGGAAGAGGAATCCCCACAACATTTGGCTTTGAAAGCAAGAGGGGCCAAATTTCCTGATTTCTTACAACCAGTGGGACTTAAAGCCAGGAAATGTAAAAATCAGCAAGCTCAGCTCTGAGAAACCCCAGAGTGCATTAGGAAGCAGAGTTCAAGCCCCTAAAGAGACAGCATGACAAACAGCCTGTGGAGATCCAGTTTGGAAGAAGTTTGCAAAATGACTGGGGCACAGAAGAGGGAGAGTGATTTATTCATTTCAGAGTTTGTTCTGGAGAGGCAGGGATCATAGGGAGATGCCTCCAGTAACAAAGGAGCTGGCAGGTGCCATTTTCTTCCCCTACCCCTCAGCATAAGCACATGGCCACCTACTAACACCCACCCAGGCGTAGACACTGGCTATCTAACTTGCTTACAGCAAGCCGCAGCCCATGCTTGGGGCAGATCTGCCCTTTCTAGTCATGTTCCCCTCAGATCTGGCGCCGCAGGGCCCTTCCCCCAGAAGACCAGTGCAAACCTCACCAGCACCACATCTCCAACCATTACCTTTAGTGGGGCTTTGGTTCCCACGGTGGTGGGGGCAGGTCTAGTTTCACAAGGAGACCAGCTCACACCTTGGTAAAATGTACCTCACCCCGCCAGGGACCAACACTGCCCCCAAGCAGCACAGAGAGCCTCTACAGACAACAGGACTGAAGGAAAAAGAGGCCAAGACTCAAGAGCAGGGCATGGGCAGCACACATAGGAGACACTCCCTCAAATCCCAGGTCCCAAAGAATAGGGGACACTGCACTGCAGGGTATACAGAACCTCTTCTTCATAAAGCCATCATCTCGAAGACCAAGAGACTTACCTGACTTTCCTAACACACAGAAACAGCCACAGAAAGTCAGACAAAATGAAGAGACAGAGGAATATATCCCAAATAAAAGAGCAGGACCAAACCATAGCAAGAAACCAACATGAAACAGATTTAAGTAATATGCCTGATAGAGGATTTAAAGTAATGATCACAAAGATATTCAATTTCATGTTCCCCAACAGTAAACCCTTGAATTCATTACAATATTAGGCAGGCCTGGTTTTTAATTCTACTCATGCTGCTTCAGGCTTGTTCCATATCCAACCTTTTATACTCCACCAACCTCGTTTCATACCACTCTCCTCCTCACTATGCTTCTGTCACACAGCACTAACCATTTTTCAGTTCCCAGTGAAGCCTTCAAACACTCAGGAGCCTTGAGATATTCTGTCCCTGTATAGTGTGCCACTGAAATAAATATCCTCCAACACACAACAGTAATGGAAAAACAGCTTAAGAGTTTATTGAATTTACAAGAACACCAGAGGATTGGTCCCTTGATAACTCACGGCAAAACTTAGATATAACTCTCTCCATCTCTTCATGTACATATGCACACCTGCATCAACAAACCCCAGGGTTATTGGCCTACAAATTTCTCTTTTCTATTAACCACAACTCTGTTCCAGGTCCTCCTCAGCCAGCCTGTTCATGACGTGTCCTCGTTTACTGTCCACACACACTGATAAATTGTTATTCTCCTCTTTGCTGAGGACTTGACTTTAATAGTAAAAAACACACCAGGAGACTCTGGGTTTCATCCCCAACCATTCACTGTTGCTGCCTGACAGTAGCCATGAAACTCAGCTTGAACTAGGGTGGGCTGGTGGAAAAATACTGGAAAACATGAGGGGAGGAGGGAGGTTGGTTAAGGTCATTGGGCCTTCTGTGTTTGCTAATTGGCACCCACGGAAGTCAGGCTCCTACCTTGCAACAGAGACTGGAAGGCAGAGGATTTAGCCTTCCTGATGATTAGATTTCAAGGGATGGCTCCTGTATAACACGATGTCTGAACCTAATAGTCAGTAAATGTTGAATTCATGAGTGGGTCCATTTACATTAAGGATGGCAATAATAACTACCACCTAATGTTGCTGAGTCCTATTTGGATACTGCATGTAAAGAAGTCAGCATAAAGCCCTGACAATTTCAGGACAGCCCTCCCCCCGCCCCCATCCCCTTGAATGAGCCACTGTAGCATCTGGATTATTTTGAACTGAAGACACTTGAGACCACAGAGGCTTAAGAGAAACTTTTGCCGCTCCCTTAACTACCAAGAAGAATCTAAATTAGGAGCCCTTCCCAAATTTTATCTGAGTGACCCATCTATGTGACAAGGCAAATATCTAATTACCAAACATATGCTCTTATCACCCTGTGAAGTACATTCCTTTCCTCTGAATTACCAAACCCCTCCCCACTGCTCCTTATTTCAGAATGGCACATATACCTCATTTTGCCTGTCTTCAGAATTTCCATGTCTGTGTGGATTCCCTGTGGGTACGCCTATTAAATTTGATTTTCTCCAGCTAGATATGATTCTTAGCCCACCTAGAAGGACCTTTGAGGGGACAGGATTCTTGCTCCTCAACAGGCCTAGAAAGCTCTCAGTAAAAGTTACAGCAAAACAACCTTAAAAACATGAAGTTGTGGGGCGCCTGGGTGGCTCAGTCGGTTGAGTGTCCGACTTCAGCTCAGGTCATGATCTCACAGTCCATGAGTTCTAGCCCCGCGTCAGGCTCTGTGATGACAGCTCAGAGCCTGGAGCCTACTTTGGATTCTGTGTCTCCCTCTCTCTCTGCCCCTAATCGACTCACATTCTGTCAACGTCTCTCTCAAAAATAAACATTTTTTTTAAATGAAGTTGAGGGGTGCCTTGGTGGCTCATTTGGTTAAACTTCTGACTCTTGATTTTGGTTCTCAAGCTGGAGCCCCACACTGGGCTCTGTGTTGACAGTTCAGAGCCTACTTGGGTTTCTCTGTCTCCTCTCTCTGTGTCTCCCCCGTGGGCACTCACTCCCTCTCAAATGGATATATTAATATTTAAAAAAAATGAAGTTGATGCGGTTTATGAGTTCAAGCCCTGTGTTGGGCTCTGTGCTGACAGCTCAGAGCCTGGAGCCTGCTTTGGATTCTCTGTCTCCCTCTCTCTCTGACCCTCTCCAACTCGCACTCTCTCTCAAGAATAAACATTAAAAAAGAAATTTAAATAAAAAAAATGAAGCTGAAAAACTGAAATTTCCTAGACTCCACCCACTTTCCTTTCCCGTCCCTTTCAAACAAGGAGTTTAATATAGATCGCATTTTAAATTCTCTTGAGAAGATCATTAAAACATATTTCATTCACTGAAAGAAATCCAAAAACAAAATGTGTTATTACAGCAAGTATGTATTAAGGGGAGGGGGGGTGGATAGTGGGAATCTAGATATTTCCAGAGGAAAAAACACAATAGTGTTTTTCAAGCAAAGGCCAAAGGGCTTGTTTTTAATTGAATTATAGGATTCGTAGCTGAGATTGAGGGCTGAGCTACAGAGCTACAGACATGATATGTCTTCCATTTAGCCAAATGTCTGATTCATTAGCTCATGAAATGTTAATTACTCATTTATTTTAAATTAGCTTAAATATGAGCTCCCTATGGGCTGACAGTTGTCTAAATTCTACAGCAAGTACTAAAATATGCCATGTGTACCCTGCAACATTCCCACCACGCTGCTTAGTGAAGGCATTTAAAGATTCTTTTTACTAATTACCATTGGTCCTAAAGGAGTTTCTCTGATGCAGTAGGAAGTGGTTTGTGCAGCTACAACCTTATTTTTATAAATATGATTAAAGGCACATGATCATACTGAAGCAGTTTCCAGGTCCAGGCTAATGGTCACTGCACCACACACTGCCTTGTAACGTGTCCACTGTTAAAGTGACAGTCAGCATCGTGGATCTGTACCTAGGTTCCAATTCCAGTTCTATCCTTCACAAGCAATGTGACACCAAGCAAGTACTAGCCTACCTGTGACTCCATTTCCTCCACCCGAAATAACAGATAATAACAGTGCCAACCTCACAGAAGTGTTGGAGGGGTTAAGAAGATACTTCCAGTGTTGCCTGGAATATAGAGATTTTCCAGAAAGTGTCCACTATTTTTTCTTTTTTAATGTTTGTTTATTTTTGAGAGAGGGAGAGAGAGAATGGAAGGGGCAGAGAGAGGGGAAGAGAGAGAATCCCAAGCAGATTTCATCCTATCTGTCCAGAGCACAGGGCTTAAATCCACAAACCATGAGATCATGACCTGAGCCAAGACCAAGAATCAGAAGCTTAACTGAATGAGCCACCCAGGAGCCCCGAGTATTTCTGGCTCAAGGAATTCTAGCATTGCATAGACCTGTTCTCCCACCTCATGCACTAAGGAATTGGATATAGGATTGTTTACCATAGAATTATCCTTTGGGAGATAGGCATTCTCATGAAAACTTAATGCTCTGATTCTTTGATCAAATGATGGGCTGCTAGGTTTTCTTTGTGGTGTCCCTTCATTCCTTCCTAGGAAGTGTTTGGTTTCTTTTTAAGAAGACGTGCCTATGTAGAATGTTTTAGCAACAAAACAGCCTGTGTAACCACAGGTATCAAGAGCCAAGTCCTTGTGCTAATAGCCTCACTGAATTCTCTGATTACTCCAACCCATGGTAAATTCTCCCTCTTATCAACTCTAGTACGTGGCCCATTATTTTTTTTTAATGTTTTATTTTTGAAAGAGAGGCACAGAGGGTCAAGGGCGGGGGCAGAGGCAGAGACACAGGGAGACAAAGAATTTGAAGCAGGTTCCAGGCTCTGAGGTGTCAGCACAGAGACTTACTCTGGGCTCAAACTCACAAACCACAAGATCATGACCTGATCATGACTCAATCCAATACTTAACCCAGGAACCACCCAGGTGCCCTAAGAAACACATGCAGTTTAAATAATGAGCCACAAGGGGTGCCTGGTTGGCTCCATAAGTTAAGCGTCTGTCTTCAGCTCTGGTCATGATCTTGTGGTTTGTGAGCTTGAGCCTGGAGTCAGGCTCTGCTGTGCTGACAGCTCATAGCCTGACTGGAGCCTGCTTCAGATTCTGTGCCTCCCTCGCTCTATGCCCTTCCCCCACTCATGCTCTGTCTCTCTCTCTCTCTCTCTCTCTCAAAAACAAATGAACATTAATTTTTTTTTCATTTAAAAAAATAAACTGCATTTGTTTCTTAACTATGTCCTGGCTTAAGCCAGTGTTTGCATTGGTTTATTCTAAAGTTGCAGTAGTTTAAGTGCACACGACTTGTCTCTCCAGCTGCACTTTGAGCTCTCTCAAAAGTGGGACTGAGCAATACACTTCTTCCAACTTCCACAACACCTGACACAGATCTATATAGGAAAAGCTTAAGAAGGTGGGAAGGGAGAGGAGGGTAACCAACCAGCTAGAAAGCACAAGTGTGAGAACCCCAGCCAGTAAGGAGATGCTGACTTCTAACCCGGGATTACCGAGGATGCCAATTTTTATAATAACATAACTGGAGCCAGAATAAAAAAAGAGTAGGAGATAAAAGATAACTTCTGAGACCAAAACCAGGAACTGATATTTTTTTTTCCTATAATGTGCATATAATGGGCAGAGATCCAATGATTTTTTTTTAGTCAATTTATTTACACATAAGGCAATAAATATTTTTAAATAAATTCATATGTGCAATCATGCCATACATGTTTTTATTTAGGGGCAGCATTTTTGTTTTTTCTCTTTTCTGCATGGCTTTCCCCCTCTCATTTTCCTCTCTCCTTTGTGTGGATCACAGTATGATACCTACATAGGTGTTCTTTGTTTACAACTCAGTGTGAAAGTCAGTGCAATCTTTGCGTTCTTTCTCCAATAGTCACTCTTACCAGTCAATGTAAAGTGAAACTGTTCGTATATACTTATTCCACCCATGTTTCTTCATTTATTCATTCAACTTTATAAGAAAGTATACATTAAGTCATATACAAGTTAAAATATCAAATCATACACATTTTCTGCATCTTGACTTCCTCTCTTAGCTGGCAACTCCTCTAACTCCCTCTGTTTCATCTGACATGTATTCTTTGCTGACAGCAAGAAGTCACCCATTTTCTTATAGAGAGGCATCCATTTCCTTTTTTTTTTTTTTTTTTTTGTCATTGCCAATAGTACTGTAGTGAACATTCCTATTCCCCTGAAACTCAAATACCAATGCCTTCTCCTTTATAGCAAAGTTTTTTTTTCCCCCCTTTTCAGTTTATTTATTTGAGAGAAAGACAGCTGATAACCATGAGATCATCATGACTTGATCCAAAAGCAAGAGTCGGATGCCTAACCGACTGAGTCATTCAGGTACCTCCATGGAAAGATTTCCATGAATGAGCTTGATGGGTCAAAAGATCTTTGAAAGTTCATTTTTGTTTGTTTATTTATTTATCCTTGAGACAGAGAGAGAGAGACGCAGAGGCTCTACGCTGTCAGCACAGAGCCCAATGTGGGGTTCGAACTCACAAACTGTAAGATCATGATCTGAGCAGAAACCAAGAGTCAGATGCTCAACCAATTAAGCCACCCAGGTTCCCCTCATTTTTTTTAAAGTAGGGTCCACATCCAGCATGGGGTCCAGTGCGGAGCTTGAACTCATTACCCTGAGATCAAGACCTGAGCAGAGATCAAGCGTCAGACGCTTAAGTGACTGAGCCACCCAGGCGCCCCTGAAAGTTCAATTTAATAGAGGCTGCCCAATTGTTTTTCCAAATTCTTATAATGCTTTATTTTCTGCCAGTAACCTATAACATTCCTTACTCCACGACCCCTTCATCAGATGTTAAACTATTTTTTTAATCAATTTCCTCTTCCTAATGTCTTTATTTTGCTATTCTTGTGGTCATTCAATTTGCCTAATTCTGAGAATACGGAAGTCTTCCATTGTAATATTTCCAATGTCTGCATTTCTTTGTGGTTTTTAGCTATTATGTTTGTGAGATACAAATTATTACAATATGCATTTGTTTATCCTGTTCGGTGACTTTAAACTTAAATTCTCAATAGTTTGATACTGATTTTCCACTGTTACTTTTTTCTTTTAACCTTTTTAATATTTTGTTTCCCTTTCTCCAGTATCCTTTTAATTGTTTTCTTTAATTATTCATTTTAAATGTGTTTCTTAAAAATAGCTTATAGCTATATTTTGCTTTATAACCTACCATAATAAAAATAAAATCATTGATGTGGAAAAGAAAACAAAATGTGTAAAATATTTGTACCCACAGGCACATGATTCTAATGGGGAAAGGTTTTATTATAACTGTTGCTATTTTCCAGGTCAGCTCAAAAGGTCTTGTTTATTTTGGAAAACATATGTAATGGGCAAAGTGAAAAGGGAAGTAGAAGATTGCAAAAAAAAAAAAAAAAAAAGATTTGGAGACATGACAGGAACTGAACTGTTTTCTTCCATCTCTCAAGATCAAACCATCTGCCCTTTCTGCATCAACCTTCTGCATGACCTTACAGACCGCTGTGTGCAAGATGTCCTTGACCTCTATGGTCAAGTGGTCAGATCCAGCAAAGAAAAATAAGTTAAGTTTGAATTTTAGGGGCACCTGGGTGTCTCAGTCGGTTAAGCACCCAACTTCAGCACAGGTCATGATCTAATAGTTGGTGGGTTAGAGCTCTGCATTGGGTTCTGTGCTGCTTTGGATTCTGTAACTCCCTCTCTCTGCCCCTCCCCATTTGTATGCTCTCTCTCTCTCTCAACAAATAAACATTAAAATGTTTTTAATTTGAATTTCCAGTAAACAATGAATACCATCTAAATGTATGTGTGCTTCATGCAAGATTTAGGAGATATATATATATACACACACACACACACATATATATACACACACATACATATATACACATACATACATATATGTGTATATATATGTATATATATATGTGTGTGTATACATATGTGTGTGTGTGTGTATATATATATATATATATATATATATATATACACCTTAATCTGAAATTCAGATTAAACTGGGTATCCTGTATTTTACCAGAATCTCATTACAGATGACTGGTGCAGTCCTTTATGGTGGGTGGGGTCAGCATGTGGAGGCATTGTTCAGGAGTCCCCAGTGCACTAGCCAGTGAGTAGCATATATCCTCTTCAGGGTGGGGAAACATTACCTCTGACATTGACCCTGTGTACATCTGACTGGTCCCTGGAGCCCCAAAATTCCTAGAGGAACCAGAAAATGGGCCATGTCTTCCACGACTTCCTCGAGCTGTTGCAGCTGCAAACTGGTAGCATGCCCAACTCTACATGTGAGGCCAGGCCTCAGGGGAGAAGAAGCCCACTGGAAATCTACCAGTGGCACACTCCAACCATACTCTCCAACTATTACACTGGAGCCCTAAAAAGCTAAAAATAGAGAACTAGTCACTCTCTTAGCACCTGAGAATGTCAGAACACACAGAACACATGTAAGGAAAACCAGAAAATCCACACTTAATGTAGTAACAACAGACCTTAAGAAAACTAAAATACAGCACACTAACACGGTTTAACATAACTGTTCATAGTTGAACAATTCAGGGGAAAACTGAAGTGGACAGTGTTGAAACCTGCATTAATGGCCTAAAAGGTAAAATAGGAGAAAAATATCTCAGAGTGGAGGCAAAGGATAGAGAGAAAAGAATAACGAGGAAGAAAGAATTTGACAATGAATAATGAGAACCGGTAAAGGATAAAAAGGATGGAGAAGAGGCATTAACTGTATTGTAACAAATGACCAGACCCCTAAACTGAAGAAAATGCTAAGTTCACAGATGCAAAGATGTCACAGGATTGCAAATGAAGAACACATATCTAGGTAGCACATTATAACCCATGCAAAGGAGAGAGTGGCGACACTGACATTAGATACCTACCTCATTTGCAGCACTAGAGGCTAGAAGGAGTGGACTGGCATTTATTACCTGTGAGCCTCTGGGAAAATCAGACTAAAGCTCCTAGCACATTGCATGTAGATCTCCAACTCCACCCACACCAGGACTTTGACTTGTAGGAGACCAGAATATGCCATCCCAAAATATGCTTCTTTGGCAGGAAGATAATTTTTTGCTGATTATTTTGAATAACAGCAGACACAGGAGAAGCTCTGAGGACAGAACAGAGTGTCCCTTTGTAAGGAAAATTTACATTTTTAAAGCAAATCTCCATTTGTAAAGGAGTTTCTCTCTGTATCAGGAAGAGAAGGATGACTCTTAATCACAGAAGACACCATTCAAATCTGCCTAACAAACCTTACCCTTGATCCCTATACTTTTACTGGTTACCTTCCCATATTTTGCCTCCCGGTCCTTAACCTAAGATGTATGTGCCTAAGTTCTAAACATCCCTTTGAGTTACTCATGCCTGAATTTCTCCCATGTATATATAAGACATCCATATTACATACATATTAATAAATTCGGGTTTTTTTCACTTGTTAATCTGTTTTCTATTACAGAAACCCAGCAGAGAATCTAGAAAGATAGAAGGAAAAAAGATTTTTTCCTTCTCTGCACACTCAACCAAGGACCCCCACCTGTGTCTACCTTAGCGCCTATAGATGAGACCCTTGTTTCTCTTAGGGCCCTTTGTCTAGACCATTCTCTAAACCTCTGACTCAAACTGGAGACTTAAAGTGTGCCTGCATTAAAGCCACTTTGTATGTGATGTCTGTTTAAAATTTAGGAAGAGTTCATCCTGCAACACCACCCATCCCAGCCAATTTTGGCCATCCTCCGTATCATAACTGCATCCCAATGCTGCCCTACTCATTCTTTCCAATCCAAATGTACCACTATTCACCTATTTTCCATTTTCTGGAAACTATTCACAGAATATTCCCTCCCCAAGCTTTTGTTTGAGGATACTATTTCCCCAGAAGCTCTATTATGATAAATGCTGCTGATTTTCTAAAACCTCTGGCTTGGGAGATGATCAAAAACCTTGCTCCTAGTGCTTTTCTAGTCCATTACATTTCTACTCTCCTGTATCCATACCCACTCCTCTGCTCTGAGCCATCTGGCCACACTACCCATCTCTCCCACCTGGTCTCTTTCACATGCTGACCTCCTGGTCACTTCTCTCAAATTAACTGAAAGTATTAGCATCTAGATCACATTTCCCTATAATGACTAAATATTTAAACCAAAATGGTTGTTTCTGAGAAAACATTTTATTTGATGCCCATATTATTTTTGAGGTTTTTCAGAAGACATATAACTATTTTAATGGTTTAGCACTCCATAAACTCAAGAGGGAGAGCAAATAAACCACTCAGAGTCAATACTTTAAGCATTATTATAAGACAGAGAAATGCAACTTTACAATTACCTGCAAGCAGAGAAAATAAAAAATAAAAAAAAAATCCCTTGGCATGCTCACTACCAGCTCTATGCTGCAATCCTGTGGGTGCAGAGAGTGGAGGAAGGAAGACTAACAATACTCCATGAGTAAGACTAGTGGAGAGCACAAGACTGAGATAAAAGCACAGACAAAACCGTTCCCAGAAAGAAAATGCTCAACAATAAGTGGTAACATACTCAACGTATGTCAGAATGGTGGTTCATAGAACTGACCACAGAAAAGGAACTTGAAAGTGTATAGAACCTGAAGTGGCAGCCTTAAAGATGTATTGCTTCTGAAACAGAACCAGATATATTAAGAAGGGTATCACTTTTAGAGATGAAACAGTAAAGGAAAGTAGAAAAGAGGGCAAAAATAGGATCTTGAGAAATGAAAGAGAAGCATGACAGTCTACTCAAGGATGAGATTCATCCAACCAAAGATGACTGTGAAAATACTGACAAAGCAACTAGTAGTAACTTCCATGATGATGTCACACTTTCATTCATAAGTATTTCAAATGGTCTAGCTATGGTAAAGCAAGAATGAACTTATAGGTAGAATCAATATGGATATGCCTATGTGTATGGATGCATGTTTTGTGTCCATGTGTTTATATACATCCACGTATTTCCTAGTTCTGTCTGCTGAAAAGTACAAGAAACAATGACACTCCAGTAGAAATGAGCATATCTCATACTCACATCTTGGTCTTTAACGTCATTTTCCACTAAAAGGAGCCAGGGTATCTTAGGCTATTTTTAGGGCTGAGGCAGGCTAAGTACAAGATAAACATAAGCTTGGAACATCCTGCTATAATAGCAAAGAAATAATTAAATTACATATATATGTATGTATATATAATACATAATACATACATAAAATATACATAATATCATAATTATATATTATTAATATAATGTAATATAATTGATGTTATTAATATATTAATATGATAATATAATATATAATTAATGTTAATAATATATTAATATATTAATATGATAATATAATACATAATATATATACATACATATATAGGTACAATATAAAAATAAATATATATAAATTGTATATGTATACATGGAGAAAGAAGAACAAAGAATACAATATAAAGCAAATGGTAAAATTAGACAAACTTGGATAAGAGGTATATAGGTATTCTTTGTGCTAGCCTTATCCATGCAATTCTTTTCTAACTTTGAAAACACTTCCAAATAAAAGTTTATACTTTTAAGGGGTACCTGGGTGGCTCAGCCAGTTGGGTGTCCGACTTTGGCTCAGGTCATGATCTTGCGGTGAGTTTGAGCCCAGCATAGGGCTCTGTGCTGACAGCTCGGAGCCTGGAGCCTGCTTCAGATTCTGTGTCTCCCTCGCTCTCTGCCCCTCCCCCACTCATGCTCGCTCACACTCTCTCTTTCTCTGTCTCAGAAATAAACATTAAAAAAAAAACTTTTTTAATGTTTATACTTTTAAAAAGAAACAAACCTGTTAAAGTTCACCAAAGACCTCAACTTCCTATGGAGAGAAGGAGTTAATGTTTTTAAAAGCTGAAGACATTCATGCTCCTATATGACCTCTGATATTTGCATGATAATGTGTTTGTACGTTAACTGAGAAGATGATGAAGAAAAATAACATCAGACATTATATGCTATTTGAGGACTTGTTTGATTGTAAGGATTCTGTAAATGATTGTAAGGAATACTAAAAATTAAGGTCTCTGAAGATAGTTTCTTCATCGATGTCTCTTTTGCCATCTACTTTGTTCAGGGCCAGTGGTGACAGTCCCAAGACCATGAAAAAGATGACAGGGATGCAGTCAGAAAATTTTACTAATTTCTCTGACACTAGAATGTAGGTTTGAAAAACAAAACAAAAGTTTTCTTCAGTATCTTGCTCTGAAAGATGTACAAGAAATGTCCTTGTAGTTCCGAAATCCTTTTTTCAAAGTCAGTTCAGATAAATCAGAACTCAATTCATTTATATTTGAGTGTTATTCTGTCAACTTTCCTTTTAATGATAAACAGCATTTTATTTTCTTGCAGAATACTAAATCCTTCAAAGTTTCTTGATGAAATATTTTAAAACCACTCAGCATATTACGCAGCCACAGTGTAGCTTTTTCACAATTTTGTATATACAAAAAGTTGTTCATTCTCAGATCTGAATGCCAAAGGGTTCCTTAACCTCAGAACTGCAAGCATGCTCTGTCATGTTAAAATAGCTAGAATCATGTAATCACTGAGTAAGAGTTTTCCTGCGACAGCAATTTCACTTTATGATTAATCAACTTTTGTATATCACAGTGATTATAATTAGAATGGGCAGGCACAGTGTCACGTATACACCCAGATCAAATATTGTAATTCTAATTCTCCTGAGTTGTTCTTTACAACTGCTTTGATGTCATTTACTGGTTCCTTTTATCTGATGTGTTTGAACTTCAAGATAACATTGACTTACGTGGTTCAGTACATCTAGTAATAAATCACTTTGGAGACACCATAATTCTAAAGGATCTTGAAGCAATGAAAGATTTCTGCAGGGTAGGATTCTTTAGAGTACTTTTTCTTTCTATTAAAGTGATATCACATGTTATGTATTCCCTATAATTTACAAGACAAATCTTGAAGAGCACAGAGACTGCTTCCCCATCCAAAACTCCTCTTGCAATGGTCCCCCAGCCCCTAGGGCTTAAACTGGTCACTGGTGAGGATTCAGTTACTAGTTCAGATTTTTAATAATTAAAAAACTACATGTAGTCACTAAATAATGTTTTACAAAAAGAAATAACTTCTTCAAACTCTACACAAATACTAGGGGCTAGAACACAGTATGTTCCTAGTAATGTACAAAGCCTTCTGAGATATTTAAACTGATCATCTTAGAAACAAACAAACAAAAAGGCAATTAGAGGTCATTGCCAGATGTCACTTTAAAAAGCAACAACTGACAAAGGTTCAGGTACCAATGCTAAGATGTGCGGGCTATTAATAACAACTTTTATATTCTGGACATGGATCAAAAAATGCTTTAAAACCAGGGGCACCTGCATCAAATGTGAAGATTTTTATAACACATGTTAATGCCCATCAGAAAATACCCACCATGGGGGCACCCAGGTAGCTCAGGTGGTTCAAGTGTCAGACTCTTTATTTCGGCTCAGGTCATGATCTTATGGTTTGTGAGTTGGAGCCCTGCATCAGGCTCTATGCTGACAGAGAAAATACCCACCACGGAAGAGACACGGAACAATCAACTGATAGTGGCACAAGAGACTAAGGCAGGTGGCAAGCTATGAACCTCTGACCTCAGACTCTGGCTTGAGGACAACCAGACGACCTTGCCAAACCTTCCATAGATGGCTCAGCAGTCAGCAGTGTTTGCACTCAACCTTCCTTCCCTCTCCCCTCAGGGTCAGATCTCCATTGTAGTCCCTAAGTTCTTCTGGCCTTCTCAGGCTCCTGTCATAGATTCTGTAGCAGCTGCTTCAGCTAATACCATGTTTGCATGTTTAATCCTATCTTGGCATCAGCTCTTGGCATCAGATCTAGTTTATCACAGTTACCCTTTTCTTATGCACTTTTAATCTCAGTAAAAAAAAAAAAAAAATCCCTCATCTATCCTACAATTAAATGTTTTTCTCTTATTATGCATGTTGATTTCCTCTGGTCCCTCTGCAGTTTTAACAAACCAACTTAAATTTCACCAGGTTTGGCTAGGCTCCTTCCCAGCTTCCTGGGGGAAAAAAAGAAAAAACAAAAAACAACATTCAGCGAGAAGTCCATACCATAGCTGAATATCATTTTTACCCATCTTGGAAAAAAAAATGACCTAACAAGATTTCTTTTAATTCATGAGATCTTGAAATATTCTTGTGCTGTTTTTCCTCTTCGTCCTCTCCTTCTCCTTCATATTTTTAACTGGCAAATTCCTGCCTGCATCTTTAAGCTACGCCTTCCCAGTGAAAACTGTTCTTTCAGAATCATTCAATAAGAATTTTTAAGCAGCATTCCTAGTCTTGTTAACTATTTAAAAACAAATCAGCAATGTGGCAAACAAACAAACAAACAAGCTAGTTAGGAAAAAAAAATTGTTTCCACAGTCCTGGCTCTCCCACCCCACACTGTTCCTTTCACTGTCAATCTTTCTCATTGCTTTTTTTTTTTTTTTTTTAACAATGTAATGTTTGTTGATGTTAAAAAAAAAAAAAAAAGGATGCAGCTTTAAGGTAGAAAGTCAGTTTTAAAGAAAAGCTGGATTAAAGTTACCACACTTATGTCTGATACTTAAAATACTCTGTTATCTCTGAACTTTCAAATGATCCTTAGTGGAAAAAGACATACCTCAAGTAAGTGTACTTATCGGTGCAAAGGAAGAGAATTCCCTTGAAGCTGTAAAACCACTGTAGTCCCCTGTTCTCTTCAAAGTTAGCTACTACAAGGGAGTGAGCGATCTATGGTGGTCAGGTAGAGCACACACATTGCTGAGGATGAACTCTCAGCAGTCAGAGAGTCCTTTGAAATATTTTCTACTAGGAAAGATGGCAAAATGAAAACTGTTCACCCAGCTTCTCCGTGAAATGTATTGGACTGACTTGCTTTCTGCTAATAGTGTGCTTGTCTTCATCAATGATGACAATTAATTACGGGTAACAGATGTTAACTCTGAATCTGAAAGGCTATTCAGCATTTAATTTGTTAAAAAGAAGCTATTTTCCTAGGAGCTAAATTCCCTACAATGTTCTGACTGTAAAAGGGAAAAAAAAATTCAGGAGAACAAAAATGTAATGGAGAAGCTCAGGTGCAACACAACTATCTTGGAAATAGCAGTCTTCTGTAATTATACAAATATACTGCTTATAGTAGAGTCTTCTATTACTTCAAACTGGTATTTTGTGGCATGTTTAATCTACGATCCACGAAGTTTCTCTAACAATAACTTGCATTAAGGGAACCTCCTACCACATGGCCAAAACAGCACATGATTTGATACCATTTCCTATTTGCTTAGAATGCTAAAACGACGTATTTTTGAAATTGGGTTAAATTATTTTTCTTTCTTTTTTTTAGTGCATATTTAGTTACGGTAAGAGTGGCTCTGCTAAAGAAGACAGATATAAAGCTTCCAACTTCTCAAGGAAGCTTTCAGTTGAATGGTAACTGTATCATTTATCTCAGATCATAATTGATCAGTACAGTGACTCAACTGCTATTTCAGTAGGAGGGGAAGATAAAAAACATAGGTTTTGTTTAACCACATTACACATGCTTACTCAGTTTGGGGGTTGGCTGCCATTTTGCTGATGCCATTGGTAAATGGCATTCCTGTGTGCCTGCCTCTGACATGTGAAAATTGTCATCTGCTATGTCTAGAAGGAAAGCAAAGTTCTTGATGGATTGTGACTATAGCTTTTTTCTTTTCCATGTCCATCACTTTGGACTTCTCAGAAAACCTTGCCAGGTGAAGATAGAGCCAAAGAGAAAAGAATAAAAATTTAATAAAAAGTCTGCAAGGGAATATTATCTGTAGTATCCCAGGCAGTGTGGTAGAATTAGTGCCTTTAATAAGGAATAAGTAACATTGTATGTAACAAATCTATAAAGAGGTTTCAAATGTAAACTGGAGAAGATAGTATCTATTTCAGTTTATTTTATTCCCTTGAGTCCAAAACACTTTGTAGGAACTTTATAAATATTTTAAATGACCAATATGTAAACATAACTAAAGAACTTGAAATGGAGAATATAAAAATTCCCCCTTCAATTTGTGTAATGGTTTCAATTTTTCTGGTGTACTGTTAGTGGCTGGAAAGGAATTTTAATTTTTATTGTTTTATATTCTTTTATTATTTGGGTTTTTTGTTTGTTCTTGTTTTTACTTTTTTTAGAGAGAAAGATCTCACATGCATGCGTGTGAGTGGGGGAGGAGGAAAGGGGAGGGAGAAAGGGAGATAGGGAGAGAAGGAGAGAGGGAGGGGGAGGGGGTGGGGGAGGGAGAATCCCAAGCAGGCTCCATACCCAGAGCAGAGCTCCACGTGGGGCTCCATCTCACAACCATGAGATCATGACCTGAGCACAAATCAAGAGTCGGACACTTTAACCAACTGAGCCAACCAGGTGCCCCTTTTTTTATTATTTACTAATAAAAAGTGGATTACTTGGTATTCAGTTTGAGGTAGATCATAGAAATCTTGCCAAAAAGCTACCCTGACCTAAAGCTTTTTCCCCCAAACGTATCTTCTAGATTCTCAGAATGCATCTCATCTCACCCCAGTCTGTTCCAGTCTCAATGAAACTTTCCCTCCAGGATCAACTTTCCTTTCACTTGGGAAGCCATCCCAGTTGGTAGCCACCATCATGATCAAAGGCCCTCCTATCTCCTACACTGCACTGTCCCCTGCACAAACCTCCACCCAAACTTTTTCAGATGATTATCATTCATCTTTAATAACCAGGACAGATCTGGTGACCTCTGTTTATCCTTCTCAGGTCTGGAGTTACATGAAATAAACATTCCAGAGATTAACTTGATATCTGAGGACAAAGGTGCTTTAAGGTTAAGTTTAAAATATATTTTAGCAACTGATATACTTTTTGATGCTTTTATAAAAGCTGGTAAGTAAGTCTGAAAATTTTCCTTTTTCTATCTAGATTTGTTACTTTTAATTCCCGTTTGGCTTTCACACAACAAGAAACAAAATTTGCATCCTTGGGAGAGAAAATGAGGTAACAGGTACACAGTTATCTGTGAAACTAAGTGCCACATGATTTCACAATTTTTTAATTACAAAATAATTTGGTGAGTCATCCCTCCCTTTTTTAAAAGGAAGGAGGGGGCAGAAAAGCATCCTAAAAGGGCACAATTCATGGCAACACTTTTAAGAATTGAATTATATGTAGTGCTAGGCAATTTTTTTAAAGATTTTATTTTTAAGTAATCTCTATACCCAATGTGTGGCTTGAACTCACAACCCTGAGATCAAGAGTTGCATGCTCCAGGGGCGCCATGTATGACTTTGGAATATCCATTCACATTTGTAGAGATGTAACTGGATGTTGAGTGACACTTTATAGGAATTGGCTGGTGAGATCCAAAGGCAGGAACAAAGAGGCTCAAAGTATCTTCTATCTTTTTTTAAAATTTTTTTAACATTTTATTTATGTCTGAGAGATAGAGTATGAGCCGAGGAAGGGCAGAGAGAGGGGGAGACACGGAATCTGAAGCAGGCTCCAGGCTCTGAGCTGTCAACACAGAGCCAGACGCAGGGCCTGAACCCACGAACTGTGCCAACATGACCTGAGTTGACATGGGACGCTTAACCGACTGAGCCACCCAATCGCCTCTCAAAATATCTTCTATTTTAAAGGAATCTATAAACATTTTGGTCCAGACTTTGCCAAAACTAGTCAACTCCACTGCTTCTTGCTAGCCTCTATAAAGACAAGTGGGGACAGTAAGGGTAAGAATAATAACAATCCTGAGTTTGAGGCTTAGAAGCTATTTTTCCCCTCCTTAGAAATAATACTTCCCTAAGTGAGGGGAGCTCCCAGAGAACCACCTGAGAGACTGAGAATAGCTGGAGGGAAAAACAAGAGATCTTTCATGTTCCTTGTCTTGAGAAGGGGCAAAGCTATTTACACTTTCACCACTGCCATAGTGTTATGGACTCAATGTTCCTATCTCCCCAAAATTCTTATGTTGAAGCTTGATGGTATTTGAAAGTAGAGCCTTTGGGTGATAATTAAGGTTAGATGAGGTCATAAAAGTGACCCTCCATGATGAGATTAGTGAAGAGAAAAAGATCAGAGCTCTCTTCTCTCTCTCCTCACTTTGCCCTCTTCCCTGATTCCCCCTCTGCCATTTGAGGACACAGCAAGAAGGTGGATTTCTATAAGCCATGAAGAGAGCCCTCACCAGGGAACTAAATTGGCTAGCACCTTGATTTTGGACTTCCCAACCTCCAGAATTGTAAGAAATAAATTCTAGTTGTGGAATGTGTGGAAGTCACACCATTAATAGTATTTTTTTCATGCAGCATGAGCTGATTAAGACACATGGCAAGGGCACATTTACATCCAGGGCCACATGGATCTAAAGAACTTAGTTAGGCTTGATTCAACTGGCTATTAACTCTTCCAAGAGTCCTAACTTCTAGGCAAAGAGAGCTCCAAAAAAAAAAAAAAAAAAAAAAAAGATACTGTGTAGTATATAATAGTATACAGTCAAGGGATGGAGTTGAAGTTAGGAATTGTGGTTGAAGAGATTGCACTCATAATGAGAGAACAGAGGCATCCATGTTGGATGTTTTGTCTAAAAGTAGATAAAAGTACTTTTAGACAAAAGTAGATGAAGTAAAAAATACAGGTAGATATAAGAGATAAATACACTGGAGAGACAGTATGTCCCTAGACAAAAGAAAAGGAAAGAGTTGTTGCCTTGGTTCTTGACAATGTATACCCCAGCATTCTTTGAACAAAAATCAACCAAGCATCCAAAAGAGAACAAGCATTTAGATACCTGCTTCACAAAAGCTGTCAAAGAATGGCTGGTGTCAGCCAGAGAAAGAGGAAGAAACAACAAAAGAGGACGGAACCAGAGCAAGAATGCAACCAAGCCCTATTCAGGTCCCACTAATCAGAAAGGAGCCAGTGACCAGGAAGAAGTGGAAGAAAGATTTTATTACATCATGAACTGGTCATTCACGGAGTTGTGAAGTTCTTCCAAAGTTGACATTTTTCATTATAAGTGTGTTGAGGGTTCCTAAGAGCACCCTCAGGTTTCAATTCACTAGAAAGAGTCACACAGGGACCTCTTTAACTCTATTAGTGACAACATAACTCAAGTATTGCCAACCAGACAGAGTAGCTCACCTGAGTTCTGAGTCCAGTCACAGCTTGAGGTTAGTCATGTAGACATACTGCTCTCAAGACTGGTTTTGGCCACTCAATCTTCAGCTCCTCAGAGGCCAAATACAGCAAGGTACAGGAACTCCATGTACAAAACACTCTTACCAGGCAAGATATTACAAGGCTCAGATGTTATGTACCATGAACTAATCAAGAGCCAATCCGTTCTTTGGAATGTGCAGAATCTGAACAATGTAAGACTGCTGAGTTAACTCTTTACCGCACAATATAGCAAAATATCACCTTTAATATCACCACCAATCTTATCGCAAAAAATTGCCCAGTATCAGGAAGGTGTAAAGCTCTTACTGATAGGTATTTTCCAACATTTCCATTTTTCCCATGAAAGCTCAAATTTTATCACTGCCAACAAATACTGTTCATTGTTTACCTTGACACGACAGTCTCAGTTCCTTTACTTTTGAACAAATATCTGGCAATTTCCCCAAGCCTAAATAATCAAGGTTTCTCTCATAGTTATTCTTCAAACACTGAAAATGGTACTCCATGAAAAAAAGTGGCTAATTTGCCTTCAAACCAAACAATTCCACAATTTCTCTCTAAAGCATCATACTTTGGTTTGAATTAGAAGTACTTTATACATACTTCTTACTTTATCACATAAAATTTTAATAAGATATGTATCCTAGGGTTGAGCTTTAGTAAAATTAGTTTCAATGTCTTATGTTCCTAAGTGAATTTTTTTTTCTTTTAAGTTCACAGCAGTGAAGAACACAGTCATTACTAGTATAGTTTGGTGCCACTGCCTTTACTCATGCTAAGGCACCCACAGTTTTACTCACCATGGATTTGGCATAATTAGTGCAATGTTAACACAGTAAAAATGATAAAATATATAATATTATTATTAAAATGGTTTTGACTTCATATCCCTTCTAAAATTGTCTCAGGGACTCCTAGGGTTCAGCGGCTCACCTCGAGAACTAAACAATAGTCGACTTAAAACAACAGTTCATTTTTCCCTATGTGATAAATGGTGTTACAGTCTTAGCAAATCCTAGTTGAAGACACACTTTCAATAGAACTTTCTTTAAACCTATATAAAAATGTTATTACTTTTGATTCCACTACAAGTTTATGTATTTCAAAGCACTGAATCAACTGGCACAGGAGGTTTCTGAAAGTCAAAGCCAAAGAGTATAAAAAAATCTCCTTTGGGCCAAAATAATTTTTATTCACATATGGCGCATGTGAGGATGTATGAAACTAAGGGAAAGTGTCAGCACTATAATATGAACAAAATGACCATTAGCCCCAGCATTATCAAATATTTTATTTTCTGAAATTGATAATGTAAACTAGTCTATGCTGTTAAGTCATATAGAAGAATTCCCTGTGATCACAGTCTGATTTTCACTCCTCTTTCTTCATACATGTTAAACATTCATTTCTGATTTCTACGAGTTAAAAACGTTTCTAATATTTTTTCTGCCTTTCTCTGCCTGCCTCTTTTTAATGAATCATAATTTGGACAGGAGCCATTTTTCTATCACACACTACCTTCTCCCAGCAAATGGGATTCTACAAAGTTGATTGCATAAAGCTGTTGTTTTCATGTGATGGAGAAAACATGACCAATCCATTCCCATTGCGTTCACACTGTCAGTAAATCCAAAGTAAATTATATAGGGTCATTAATCAAAAGGTAAAAAAAAAAAAAGATTTATCTCTTAGAATTTTCTTCTGTTTTTTTTTTTGTTCTATAATTAAAATCTAAAAGATTTTTCTCCAAAATTAGTGTTTACATTATTTAAATTTGCATTTTTAAAACAGTCTGTGTTTATAATGAGCATATTTGATTATGAAAGGTTAAAATATTTTTAGGGATTACTCTTCTATTTGAGCATCATATTCATTACGTGGAAAGAAGGTTGCCTATTTTCATTGTCATCTCTGATAAATATTGTATCTCACAATTAATCCACTATGTAAATATTAAGCTGCTACACATAAAAATTATCTTTGTCTTCTTGGAAGACCTATATAAAGTTACATGAAGACTCCCTTGTTAGCATCTATGTTACATGCTTAGTTTAAAATATTAAAAGGAAATCTTATGTTCTTCTCATCTTATAGTGTGTGGAAGTGAAAGCGAAGTTACTTGTTGTGATGTATATCATGCCTAGGATGGGTATTTGGCTCAAAGAGCTTTCACATTAGTAGGATAAAATAACGAGTATAAACAACTAAGGCAAAACAGAATATCCAGACAAAAAAGAGAGGATAAGAAAGACCTTAAGAGTGATACATTTCAGATGTGGGTCATCAGGAAAGATTCCTCAATGAAAGTGGCATTTGAGTTAGACCTTAATACATGGAAGAAAAAAAAAGCAAGTGGATGTGTGTTTAAAAGCAAAGCAAATGAAAAGAATGACCTAACATTAGAAGTAGAAGCAGAAATGTAGTTTGAAAGAGAAAAGAACAGTAAAAGATTTGTATAGAGTATGGAATGAGCTGATGTGCAAGAGAATGGGTGAGGGAAAGAAAAAGGGGATCCCAAGACAACTCTGAGCCTGGATAATGAGAAAATGTTAGTACTTTTTACACCAAACAAAACACGCAAACATAAAAACAGTAACAAAAACATAAGCAAACAAGCAAGCAAAACAAATGAATGAAAGTTGTCTTGGTCCAGAAGAAAACAAGTTCAAATTTGAAAACACGTTTTTATCAATGGTTCCTAACAGTTTGCCTGTCTATGCTCAATCCCTTGTCTGCTTCTCTTTCCATTAAACACAGCTCCTCACCTTTCTCCCTATCTCTCTGTCTGGGATCTTTTATTGCTCATGAACTACAGACCCAGTGTCCCCAGGGTGCCATCATTCTACAATGCCAAAGACCCTTAGGAGCCTTGGGATGGGTTACCTTGGACGTAAATGGAATATTTGAAATTCCATACTGTGTTTTTTCACTTGAGTTTGTGCACCTGAGTCAAAGTTGCTCAGGAGAAGGCAAGCAGCAGAGGTCAATGACAAGTAACCCAGCAAAGACCCCTACTTGGCTCCAAGACTGAACTCCTACCACAAAGTCACAAGAAGGAAAGGGAAGACGGAGTGATGGCCAATGACAACATCATAAAATGTGCCTATGAATCTTAGACAAGTGGACCATGCACTAAAGAAGCATTGGACCCACCTCTTGGGGGTGTTTCTCAGCTTGAAAGAACAAGTCAACTTGAAATAAACTATGTGTTATCAAAAGAGGAGACAAGGTCAAAGAAAAGTGTACTTTGTGACTTCTGGTGTGGTATTTGTACAAAGCCTGAAGTGCAAAGAGGACTGAGTTCTGTGCAGGCTGCCTACTCAGGTTATATGGCTGATTCCTACTATAATAAGTTTTCTGAGAAAGTGACATCTTTGATAAAGGAGTTCTATATTTCTCTTTGTTAATATTCCTTGACTTTGTTCCAAAATAGTGTGTCATACTTATTGTAAATGGTTTCTACAATACTTTATTTCATTAAATCTTTGAGAAGTGCTTTATTAACCCAGCACTACCATCTCTTAAAGCTAAAAACCGTATTGTCAATAATATTAGAAAAAATTCTACCTTTGCTTTTAGAATTGGGTCCTATAAAAGAAAATATACTAGTCATCTAATTGATTTTTAAGTGGAAGAAGGTCGGTTTGTTTATTTATTTACTTTTATTATTATTTGAGACGGGGCAGCGGGGGTGGGGGGCAGGAAAGGGGCAGAGGGAGACAGAGAATTTTAAGCTAAACATAGAGCATGATGCACGGATCAATCCCATGACCCTGGGATCATGACCTGAGCTAAAATCAAGAGTCAGACCCTCAACGGACTGAGCCACCCAGGCACCCCAAGGGCAGTTCATTTAGAGTTAAAGAACTAATTTGCTCAAAACTGATTAATAAGAGTTCAGGAGATATATTCTATTATGACATTTAAATAGAGTTTGTTTGGTTATGATAGCAAACCAAACTTGTAAAACATTAAACATGTTTAATTAAAATAAAGTAATTTTTGCAGAGCTATATTTGAACAGGCAATACAGTACCAACAATTATCTATAATTATGCAGGTCCAATCACAGAATAAAAGAAGTTTCAATGTCACTAAGCACAATAAGGATAATTATTCATCTATTATTCTGATGGGCATGTAATTAGCAACTTAAAAAAAACCCTTTCATAGGGATGTAACAGACACTGTTTCAATAAAGATTTACAGTGTAAGCAGCTGGATTAATGGTAGTGTATTTAAAACTGACCTTTTTCATTGTAGGTTTAAATCACATGCTAGCGGTTTTTCAACGAATGCCTGCTTTTCCTTTTCAAACACTGGCAAAAGTTCCCATTACTAGAATATATACAGTGTGCTTGAAGACCTTCTGGTTTGCCTCAGAAGCCTTATCTTGATGCACAGAATGACATCTACTTTCCTTCAATTAAAAAGCTCATCTTTGTTTAATGTATTAAAACAGAAACTGGAAAAAAAAGATAAAATGAAGCATATTAGGTTTTTTTTTTTTTTTTTTTTTTTTTTAACTTAAGCAAATATCAGTTCTGACCAAGCAGTGCTAAATAGGGAAATAGAAGTCTCCTTGGATAGAAGCTAGGAGCAAGGTTTTTACAGAAAAGACTCTGAAGCAGAGCAAGGAAATTATTTGATTTGCTACAGCATAATCAGTTGTATTATTTAGGAAAGCCTAGCTGGCTGTTTGTGGTTGGCTGTTGTTCTTAATTAGAGGCATTTACAGGAAATGACGTATTGCTTTCCATTTGCTTATACGGTCTACCAAGGAGGCTTAGAGCCTCCTTACTTGATTATGTTAACAGTATTAACTTTTTTATAAATACAAAATAATATGACAAGTTTGTAAAAGCTTGATTCTTTTTTTCATGTTTATTCACTTTGAGGGAAAAAGAGACAGAGCGAGCACGAGTGGGAGAATGGGCCGAGAGAGAGGGAGACACAGAATCCAAAGCAGGCTCCAGGCTCTGAGCTGTCAGCACAGAGCCCAGTGAGGGGCTCGAACTCAAGAACTGTGAGATCATGATCTGAGCCAAAGTCAGACATTTAATGAACTGAGCCACCCAGGTGCTCTGTGAAAAGCTTGATCTTAAAATGTCCATAATCTTAGTATCTGAACATTATTAGTAAGATTATTTTGTCCCCACCACAGGCAGATATTTAAAGATATTTATAATTATAAGGAACATAGGTTTAGTGAATTTCTCAGTTACTTTCCAAGGCTACTACATTGTCTGTAGGAGTAAAGTTTGAATACTATTTTTCCAAACAGAATTACTGTAATTTATTTAACTATTCCCTCAGTGTTTGGACTGTAAGTTCTTTCTAATTATCCATTTCTATAAATAATTGTATTAAATTCTGGCCTCAGAAATCAACAAAATAACATTAAAGTGTAAAGATGAATGTGCTACCAATGTGCAGTCTTAATCATATGGTTATTGAGATTTAAAAAAACTAAAATACAGGTATATAGATGCATTATAAACATTCTTGTATTAAAAGGCAAAACAAACTATAATTAAATTCTCTTAATTCAATCATTGAGGCTTCCTTGTATCCAGCATTTTCTTCCTGAGATTTTTGAAATGTTTTGACACATCGCATTTCTAATTATATATTTTGCTTTCTTAATGTAACCTCATTTCAAATTTGAGACTTCTCATTATTTTACAGTATTCACTTTAAAAGCCACAAGGTAACTTTATCAAACTTCCTAAATATTCTCCAATAATTGGATATTAAGTTTTCTTCAGTGTTTCATGGTACAAATAATGTGATAAGTATACTTAATATATATACAAATAAAAATATATAATAATATTAATATATAGATATATAGCCATGAATGTAAATAAACATTAATATCTATATAATATCTATAGCTACACAGATGTTTATGTTTAAATACAAATCCTTTGGCCCAGTAATTCTCTTCTGGGACTATATATCTCAAGTGTGTGTGTGTATGTGTGTGTGTGTGTGTGTGTCTGTCTGTGTGTGTCTGTCTGTGTGTGTGTGTGTGTGTGTGTGTGTGTGTGTCTGTTTGTATGTATTATTTCTTTCCTTTGCTCTGGACAGTATCTCCAATTCATTTTCAAAAGAGTTGTACTAGTTAGCATTACCAGAAATGTAGGAAATTTCCAATTTTATCCTGCCTTGGGCAACAGTGAATATTTAAAAATAAATTTCCAATTTAGTAGCAGAAAATGTGTTCTTTTTTTGTGTTAATATTTATTTGTTTACTTGATAGAGACTGGATGTTTTCACATTAATATCAATTATTTGTGTTTAATCATCTTTGTGAACTTGGACTTTGGTCCATTTACTCATGAAGTTTTTAATATTCTTCTTACAGATTTTCTGAGATATTTATATAAGAACGACAATGACACTCACATATATGGTATACATATATGACCAATATATGCTTTCTATGTATCAATATATTGCTTTCTAATAGGATTTATTTTGCCTTTTACATGCAGAGCCCTTAAACCATGCAGTCAAATCTATTAAATTTTAATTTTGAAACTCTTTATTATACTTCTAAACTTAGAAATTCATGCTGTCTCCAAAATTTTGCTAAAAATTTAATTGTTATCCCTCTGTATAACATATTTAAATATGTTACATATTTTGCTTATAGTCTAAATTAAAAACCAAAATTGTTTTTTTTTTTTCAAGTGGCTGACTTGTTTCGCCTCAACATGTTGAAGGAAATGTAAATTTTAAATAAAAACTAGTGCCGTGGTTGAATACTCCTTGTATGCAAGTAACAAAAACATATTAAATTTCCTTAAACAAAACCAACCAAAATAAATGGGTGAAAGTGATTTAAGGGAAAGGATAGAGAGTAAAAGAGCATATTTTGGAATTTAGGGTCAGTGAAGGTAGTCAGATACCACAGGGATTGGAAATAGAAATGAAAACACGGTCATGAACCAAAACAACTACTCTTTCCACTTATCTTCCTCTGGGGTCACATGTTGTCCTCAATCTGTTCCTCTGAGCAGGTCTGCCTGATTCTTCTGCTCCATCTATACTGTGCCCTGACCTAGCTACCCCTGCCCTATCCTAGGTTCAGTTTCTGTGATTAAGTAACCCAACCTCTTCCTTATCCCCTTGATTTCAGGGTCAGTGGAACAACAGTTCTTTGAAAAGGCTCCACTTAATGAGGAATTTATTTACTCCTGGTCCAATCAGAAATGGTTGGGGCCAGAGTAGCACAGAGTAGCAGCTCTTACTGTGGGCACACTTGTCAGAGCAGAAGGTAGGGGTGAGGCAGGCACCCCACACAATCCATCTATTACAACACTGAGGAGGTGATTAAAGGTATGATTGAAAGGCTGCTTCAAAAACCATGGTTTACACTGTTTTTAGGACAGTACCTAACAAATAATGTTTTAATATACATTGGATGAACTAGTAATATGCCTACCACATACATATTTGTGTTTGTTCATTATTATCTCAGTTGACTTATTTTGACATGAATGCTAACTTCTATCATCTTTTGTAAATTGGTAGAGAAAGAGCACCATTTTATTAGTTTAGCATGTTAATCTCACATTATTTGCTTCTCGTTTTCATTTCAAGTCAGATTTAGACCAATTTCTAGTAATGTTGTAGATCTCCTATTCTTTACCTATTTCTTCCCCAATATCCTGCTTCTCTCCTAAAAGATCGCTTCATCCTCTACCTTTCAATATACTTTTAATATGCGAATTAAAGAGAGAAAACACTTGCAGATTTAACTGTTTTATCACTCTGCTATTTGCATACTTTATAAGTTAGGTCCAATTTGAAATAAAACCACAGGAATATTTAATAAACAACTTCTGGGGCGCCTGGGTGGCGCAGTCGGTTAAACGTCCGACTTCAGCCAGGTCACGATCTCGCGGTCCGTGAGTTCGAGCCCCGCGTCGGGCTCTGGGCTGATGGCTCAGAGCCTGGAGCCTGTTTCTGATTCTGTGTCTCCCTCTCTCTCTGCCCCTCCCCCGTTCATACTCTGTCTCTCTCTGTCCCAAAAAATAAATTAAAAAAAAAACGTTGACGGGGCGCCTGGGTGGCGCAGTCGGTTAAGCGTCCGACTTCAGCCAGGTCACGATCTCGCGGTCCGTGAGTTCGAGCCCCGCGTCGGGCTCTGGGCTGATGGCTCAGAGCCTGGAGCCTGTTTCAGATTCTGTGTCTCCCTCTCTCTCTGCCCCTCCCCCGTTCATGCTCTGTCTCTCTCTGTCCCAAAACTAATTAAACGTTGAAAAAAAAAAAAAAAAAAAAAAAAAACGTTGAAAAAAAAATAATAAACAACTTCTAAGAAATTTTTTGGTAAAATATTTTTTATTCTAGATCTACACTTCGTCATCTTGCTACATGTTAAATTACTTCTTCTTAGGTACTAACAAACCAAGACGATGTATTACTGTCTTTACTGCTGATTAGCCAAATAGGTCATATTAATTTCCATTAAAGTATTAAATTTAGTGTCTACTTACATATTTTTCTTTCTTCTTTTTTGAGTAATAAGGAAAAATCTTTTATCTCTGCTTTTTTTTTTTTTTTTTTTTTTTTTTTTTGCACGGAGAGACAGACCAAAAGAGACATTTGCAAATGGGTTTCTGAAAATACCTATATTGTTTTGTCAATGAATACCAAAGAAATTGCCTGGGATTTATTCTAAGATGTGTAATATCAAACTTTCAAAGAATTCCATTTGAAAGATATAGAAGGACAAGTGATTTGTTTTATAGTATTGAAGTGGCTTGTTGAAATAAAAAATATTTTAGTCTTTAACCTCTTGCTGTTTATTTCATAGTTTCTAATGTAACATATAGGATTTATAACTTTTCCCTTTGTCTTTAAAAGTTTTTGCTGTAGAGTATTTCACCCTTCAAACACTCAGTATCTTTCTTAGAATACGTAGGCATATTTTATCATACTGTACTAAAATCAGATTTGAGAAATGTGATTTCTACAAACTTACAGTATGTTAGTGACTATAAGAAGAACAGGTCTGGCCCTTTTGTTTATTGACAACTTGAGTGTTCCTGAAACATTTCTCTAAGAAGCCATCATATGCAAATGGAAAGAAACATTAGCCACCAACAATGAACCCTTCCTATGGGCTATCAACATGTGTTAAAGTCCACACAAAATACAAACAAACAAACAAACAAACAAAAAACAGTGGATGGCACTGGCACTATAGAGTTTTTTGCTAGGTTAATCTAATTTCGTTAAAATATTTATGTCAATATATTACTTCTGGCCCATAAGCAAGAGAGTTTTGAATTATTATGTTTAGTTCTTTTTTGTAACCATCAATATTTTCATATTTTCTCTGTCCACCCCCCCCCCTCCCGTGACCTGTGTCTGACTGATAGTAGGTAGTAAATTTAGGAAATTTTCAGCTTCATTTTTATTGGGCCCATATATAGAAGTTAACTCATCTATATTTGTATCTGATTAAAGAATGTACAATGAAGGAAGTCAGAAACAGATTCTAAAACCAAATTATACTAGTTAATTGTGACAGTGCTAGCATCTAGAATTGGCTGAGAGTAGTCCTTAAAGTCAGACTCTTTCAAAAGCATTAGGAGCAGAATTTAAGGGGGAGCCTGGGTGGCTCAATTAGTTAGCAGCTGACTTCAGCTCAGGTCATGATCTCACCGCTCCTAAGCTTGAGCCCCGGATTGGGCTCTGTGCTGACCACTCAGGGCCTGGAGCCTGCTTCAGCTTCTGTGTCTCTCTCTCTCTTGCCCTTCCCCCACTTGCATTCTGTCTCACTCTGTCTCTCTAAAATAAGTAAACATTTAAAAAAAATTTTTTTAAGTAGAATTTAAGAACTATAACTAACTCTGTGTAAGCCAAAGACCTATACAAAGCTACTGGGAGACTCAAAGAGAATATTTGCCCATCAGGAAATTCCAAGCAACCAACTCCAGCCAGGGGTGCATAGACATAAGTGCAAAAAATGAATGAGGCACCAAAGTCAGCATGTTCAAGTGGTCAGATGTGCTGAAATTCTGCACTGCAAAGGAAACAATCAACAAAACTAAAAGGCAACCAATGGAATGGGAAAAGATATTTGCAAATGACATATCAGACAAAGGGCTAGTATCCAAAATCTATAAAGAGCTCACCAAACTCCACACCCGAAAAACAAATAATCCAGTGAAGAAATGAGCAGAAGACATGAATAGACACTTCTCTAAAGAAGACATCCAGATGGCCAACAGGCACACGAAAAGATGTTCAACGTCACTCCTCATCAGGGAAATACAAATCAAAACCACACTCAGATATCACCTCACACCAGTCAGAGTGGCTAAAATGAACAAGTCAGGAGACTACAGATGCTGGAGAGGATGTGGAAAAATGGGAACCCCCTTGCACTGTTGGTGGGAATGCAAACTGGTGCAGCCACTCTGGAAAACAGTGTGGAGGTTCCTCAAAAAATTAAAAATAGACCTATCTTATGACCCAGCAATAGCACTGCTAGGAATTTACCCAAGGGATACAGGAGTACTGATGCATAGAGGCACTTGTACCCCAATGTTTATACCAGCATTTTCAACAATAGCCAAATTATGAAGAGTCTAAATGTCCTTCAATTGACGAATGGATAAAGAAGATGTGGTTTATATATGCAATGGAATACTACTTGGCAATGAGAAAGAATGAAATCTGGCCATTTGTAGCAACGTGGATGGAACTGGAGGGTATTATGCTAAGTGAAATAAGTCAGGCAGAGAAAGATATCATATGTTTTCACTCATATGTGGACCTTGAAAAACTTAACAGAAGACCATGGGGGAGGGGGGAGAAGGAAAAAAAAAAAGTTACAGAGAGGGAGGCAAACCATAAGGGACTCTTAAATACACAGAACAAACTGAGGGTTGATGGGGGGTGGGGGAGAGGGGAAAGTGGGTGATGGGCATTGAGGAGGGCACCTGTTGGGATGAGCACTAGGTGTTGTATGGAAACCAATTTGACAATAAATTATATTTAATATAAAAAAATCATGGAAATGGAAATGTGAACTACAGTGCCATAGTACTGTACACCAATTAGGATGGCTAAAATAAAAAAGTATTTAGCAAAGAAAAATAAGTAAAAAATAAAGCTACCACCTGTAATCAAGACAGTGTGGTATTGGTGAAAGAACAGACAAGTAGATCAATGGATCAGGACAGACAGCCCAGAAACAGACCCACACAAATCTAGTCAAGTGAATTTTGACAAAGGAGAAAAGGCAATATAATGAAACAATGATAGTCTTTTCAATAAATTGGAGTAACTAGACATTCACATGCAAAAAAATATATAGGCACTGACCCTACTCTCTTCACCACCTGAAACTAGACATAGTTAAAATTAAATTTCTTTTTGTTCGTTGAAAGACACTTCAAGAGAATGGAAAGACAAGCCACAGAATGGGAGAAAATATTTGCCAAACACATACTGATAAAGGCTGCTATCCAAACTATACAAAAAAACTCTTAAAACTCAACAGTAAGAAAAACAACTCAATTTTAAAAAATGGGCCAAAGACCTTACAAGACACTTCAATGAAGATATCAGTTGGCAAACAAGCACATGAAAAGACACTTCACATTATATGTCACTGGGAAAATACAAATTAAAACAACGAGATACCAGTACATACTGGTTAGAATGGCCAAAATCCAAACCACTGACAATATGGAACAATAGGAACTCACAGTCACTGCTGGTAGGAATGCAAAAAGTACAACTACTTTGGCAGACAGTTTGACAGTTTCCTACCAAACTAAACATATCTTACCATATGATCCAGCAATCGTGTTCCTTGGTTTTTGCCCAAATGAGTTGATAACTTATGTCTATAAAAAAAAAAAAGAATATTCATAGCTGCTTTTTTTATAATTGCCAAAAATTGGAAGCAACCAAAATGTCCCTCTGTAGGTGCATAAACATCCAAACAATGGAATATTATTCAGTGCTAAAAAGAAATGAGCTACCAAGTCACAAAAATACATGGAGGAAATTTAAATGAATATTACTAAGTGAAAGAAGCCAATTTAATATACAGCAAGTCTACATACTATGTGATTCCGTAGGGAAGGAAAAAATATCTTTTCCTTCTACCCTTGGAAATTCTCAGAATTCTCGGTGGGGGTCCCTGTAACAAAGACTGATTAACAAGAGAAAAGGATATAATATATCCTTTAAATACAACATATAGGGGCACCTGGATGGCTCAGTCTGTTAAGTGTCTGACTTCAGCTCAGGTCATGATCTCACAGTCCGTGAGTTCAAGCCCTGCATCAGGCTCTGTGCTGACAGTTCAGAGCCAGGAGCCTGCTTCAGATTCTGTGTCTCCCTCTCTCTCTGCCCCTCCCCTGCTCATGGTCTGTCTCTCTCTGTCTCAAAAAACAAATAAATTTAAAAAAAACATTAAAATTTTTTTTAAAAATACAATGTATAATTAAATATAGTATTTATATTTAATATAAATATTATGTGACATGGGAAATGAAAACCTGAGCATTTTTATACTACAACATTTTATACTATTTTATACTGTGTTTGATGAAGAGTAGAAAGTTGTGGGAAATGTTAAAAGATGAAGGATATGAGCTAATCGCAGTAAACTGGGGAAACTTAGCAAGGCCAATTCTATTCCTCTCTGTATTCCTCCAGCTTCAGAGATAAGAATTTTCCTGAGAAAATTCTGAGGGAGGCCACCTCTCACATGAAGGTCTCATAACCTGCTTCAGGCGAAAGTCAAAAAGTACTTCTCGCATCTGCCATTTTTCGAATTCCTTCAGTTTCAAATATTCAATAGGTCAGCATGCCATATTTCAGACTGGGACGTCCTACTATATTTATCAACACTTACTATATGACATTCTGGAAAAGCCAAAACTATAAAGACAGTAAAATAATCAGTAGTTGCCAGGGAGTAGTGGGGAGACAGGGATGAATGGGCAGAATACCGAGCATTTTTAGGGTTATGAAAATGTAGTGTATGATACTACAATGGTGGATTTATCTTTTCAAAACCCACAGAATGTAGAACACCAAGAGTGAAGTGTAACAGAAACTATGATCTCTGGGGATGTGTTAATGGAGGCTCAATCCTAAAGGTACCATTCTGCTACAGGATATTGATGGTGGGGGAGCTGGTGCCTGCCAGGGGACAGTGGGTATGTAGGACCTCTCTGCACTTGCTGCCCAGTCTTGCTGTGAACCTAAAACACCTTTTAGAAAAGTGGTTTGATTATTTTTTTTTAAAAAAAGACAGCACACATAAAGAAAGGTGTTTAAACAGAATGCTTAAGTCATGAGCACACTAAAGAATTAGAACAAATGTGCAAAAGCAAAAGTAAGCTTGAGGCTAAGAAGTCAGTAATATTTCATCAAGACTCACCTTGACCATGGTTCTTGGAGGTGAGGACTAAATGACCAAAACCACTGAGTGTGAAGTGAAACAGCTAAATCTTATCTCAGCTGTAAGTTGAAAAAATAAAGTTCAATTTTTACCTTTCTATTGTAACAATCTCGGGGCTAGTCAGAATTGATATTATTTTATACAGCAGGGTCAGATACACAGCAATTCAGTGGAGCTAGGGGGAAGGAGAATGGCTCAAGTCCACCCTGGAAGGAGAGTGGCTCAAGTTCGGCCCGGGGTTCAGCCCTTGTCACCTGTGTTTTGAAGACTGTCACCCTCACGTTTTATCTGCCTCCATTGTTCTGCAGCCCTCCACACCAAACCACCTTTGTTCTTCTGTCAGGAATATCCTCTAAAAGCACAGATCACTCTCCTCTATTTGCCACAGACTGAGCTAGCACAAGAGAGAAGCTTCTGGACAGGGTCTGAACTGGGCAGCTGCCTGGGAGAGGCTAAGAATCTGCTCCCAAACCCAGGACTTGGAAGGAAACTCTCCTCTCAATTCAGGAGGGACTTCTGTGTGAGTATGGTGTACAATCCAACTCAAAAGAGCCAATAATGAGGGAATTTCACTCATTTACATTTAGACTAATAGGCCCTATAAGCATTTTCATTCAGTATACCTTGATCACAGGATCATTTGCAATTGGTTGCCTCCCAGGAGTTACAATTAGATGCTAATACATCATGATGCTTCTCTCTGGGACAGGTCACTCATCATCCCTTCCCCCATCTGTTTGTCTGTGGCTGTCCGTGTTTGTACCTCAGGATTTAGTCATTTGTGTATCCTCATCTTCCTGCCTCTTTACCAATCCACTGATTCCTTACATACATTTTTGCTATTTCTCCCTTCCTGAGACATGGAATAAATTCTAAGTTTACTTTTCTCCATTTTCCTTTATCATTCCCATGGGCTTCACAGAAGAAAAAGCACTATGTTTCTATGATTGACATCTCTGTTCTGTTCCCATATTTTCCCTTCCTTCTTGTTCACCTTATTATTTTTTTAAAGTGACAACCTTTTTTTTTTTAACACCAGATAGGAACTTCTTATAGATGCTAAAAGAATATACCACTGTAAGTTCATGAATTCTTGACTTCTGTAAGAAACTGTAGTCACAGAGGGATCACTGTGGTTTTCAGTGATGTGTCATTCCTCTCAGACATAAAAGAACATCAGATGGAGGAAGGGGCAAGGCAGTAGAAGCAGAGAAAACGCCTGGAGCAAGTCCTATTTGAGGAAATACAGGGATTCCAAAGATAACATGCAAAGTTTGAGGGGTGCCTGGGTGGCTCAGTCTGCTAAGCATCCAACTTCAGCTCAGGTCATGATCTCAGGGCTCAAGAGTTCGAGCCCCACATCAGTCTCTGTACTGACAGCTCATAGCCTGGAGCCTGCTTCGGATTCTGTGTGTGTCTCTCTCTCTGCCCCTCCCCCACTCGTTCTCATTCTCTCTCTCTCTCTCTCTCTCTCAAAAATAAAGAAACGTTTAAAAAAATTAAGAAAGAATGAAATTAACCTAGAATCCTTAGGCTCATGACAGATACTGAGGCCTTGCATATTAAGCAAAGGATCTGGGGCTTATGCTTTTGGAGATGAGAAACCAACAAGGATTTGTATGAATACAGATTGTTAAGAGTTTTTTATTTCATTTTTTATTTCATTTCATTTGCTCCTGATCTTAGAATCTCTATCCTTGTTTCTCATCAAAGATTTATAATTGTCCAATTGTAAGTTTCTGTATATGGATGTTTTCAGGAACATTATCACCATATTTAGGGAAGGAATTTGAAGGGAGTATTTTGATCTATTCTTAACTTCCTGCTCTTTTCAGGGGAAAAAGTGTTCGATAAACCATTAGAGTCATATTAAAACTTTGTTTGTATCCTTGTTTGTATCCTGACATGAACAAGCCACTGTAAAAATAAAGATTTGTTTGTAAAGCAATCTGGGGAATGTGAATGTAGCCTGTACATTAGATGACAGTGAGGAATTTTTATTGTTCTGACGTCTGATAATGGCAAAGTTGTTACTTTAAAAATGTCTGTATCAGTTAGACATCATAATAAAGCTTTTATAGGTAAGACACATGATATCAAAGATATACTTTAAAGCTCTATAATTCCTCCAAAGCTAAACAGAGGAATCTATAAAGCTGCAAAAAAAATAATAATAGTAAAATCAATCATTGTTGAATATGATTGGTAGGGGTGCCTCTTCTCTGCTTTTATGTGTTACAAAATTTCCAAATATAACATGAAAAAATAAAACCAAATTCATCTGAAGTAGTCGAAGAACTAAATACATAACAAAAATAAATTTTGGCCACCAGGTGAACAAGAAAAACTAGAAATTAAGCTTATTTTTAATGCTTTCTAAAGAGTTAAATACAGATGTTCCAAAATCATTTAAAATGAAGCAAAAAAAAAAAATAAAAGATAATCTTAAAAGTCTCATAAAATTTAGTTATTCAGAATTAAGACCCTAGGCAAAGCATCAAAATAAACATGATGTGTGGGAGATAATTAGTGTCTACAAGAATAGCCATTGCTCTTTTCTCATATGCTTTCCAAGTTCAGCCACATTTGATAAGAACCTTGATGTATTCATTTGCATAGAACCACTAAATGTGAGACCAGGAGGGAGACTTAAAGATTACTCTAATCTCACCTGTGTTCTACAGGATATTATTTTGAGCTACCATTACAAATTGTCAAGCCCTCAAATTTCAAGATGAGTAGATTAACAATATACTCTAATTTCAAATTATGCAAGGGACTGATATTTGTTTTAAAAACCATGCCCTTCTTTGCAAAATAATAACCACTAATAATAACCAGTAGCTTACACTTCAACACTTCCACCTAAGGAGTTGAAGTAATCGCGAACTTTATTTTGGCCTCAGACATTTCCAAACCATACAAATCTTAGAAAATGTATTGCTACTCTACTACCAATCATTCCTATTATTCTACAAATTAATTAGGAGTTTGAATATGCTACCTTAATACTGCAAATGCTTTTGACATATAATTTAGTTCCTAGTAAAGGCCAACATCTATGCTGAATATATCTCATGTCTAATGTGGAACTTTTAAGGAGCTGCCAAACTGCTGCCTGTAGGCCAAATCTGACCGACCATCTGTTTTTGTCGAGAAAGTTTTACTGGAACACAGCCACACATATTCACTTATCTGTTATCTCTGGCTGCTTTTACACTACAACGACATAGTTGAGGAGTTAACAGAGACCAGGGCCACAAGCCTAGTAGGTATCATTTAGCTTTCTATAGGCAAAGTTTGCCAAACACTGGTTTAAAGCATAACTCTCAAATGCCAATATCACAGACAATTCCTCCTCCCCACCCCGCCCCCAAAACATGTTGCTAATAAAGAGATAGAGAAATCCTTGTTGAGTTGCATAAATATGAGGATAATAACCATACTGGTGTATGTTCATCATGATAATTCTATTAGTATATTTTGTGGGAAGAAGTTTTTAGTTCTTCTCTTACTAAATAAAATAGGTAGTACCAGCAAGTCAGCCACAATGATTATTTCTAGGAAAATATTCCTATTTGTCCATGATTTCACCACAATATTGGTAGTGCATCTGTCAATTGGTCTAATCCAGAAGTCCTTGTATTCTCAGTCTGAAGCCTACTACTGCCATAACTGTTGTTCCCAAGTCATAAAGAGATAGAAAGTGGAGTATTTCTCAAGGATATTGTTTATGTCTAGTTGGGCAAAAGAACTTGATTTCTGAGATGAAAGTGGAAGAATCACTCTCTTTAACCCTTTTCTCCTGGTCATATCATCACTCTTTACATGCAATCTTGAACATTATGCTTTGCTCACAGCAATCCTCTTAAACTTCATATAGGGGGATCAAGGATGTTTAAACAGAACTAAAGATACATTTCTCATGGATTTGTTTGCTCAAAAGAAATGGATGAAATCTAAATATCACAAAATTTATGATAGACAGTTTTCAAATTTCAACCTTAAACCATCCATGGAGTGTGGGATTTCAATAACATCATGGCGGTCACAAGAAACATGGCCAGGCCATGGTGACATGAGATCCATGAAGGGTATGATTTTATTATAGCAGAAACTTGAGTCTGTCTGGATTTGGGGTTTTCTTGAAAAGATCTGTTATAAGACTGTATCATGTTGGCTATATGTTACAGAGGAAAACAAGACTTCCTCTAGAGATAAAGAATCAGTCAAATCTTGTGAAATAGAATAAGATTCATGAAAGAAATATGAACAAGTTCCTCATAAAAAGAGGGCTTTTTTTCCCTAAAACTTGAAGGATGAGCCACGATGTCTTAGAACCTGTCAAAAGAAACCTTCAAAGCTAATTTCATATAGGACTTGTTTCATCAGCGAGTCAGTTAGTAAAGGCTCTAGTCCATCATCAGTGTTTCTGTGGTAAATAAAAGAAGCACAGAGTTCTTGTGATAGAAGCTATGGTGCTAACTAGGAAAATAACTGATGCATTAAATCTCATTCTAAATTTATATTTAGAGCAAAAACGCAATGATCATAATGATGATCTTTTTTTTAATCTTTTTTGAAGAGATGTGTCAAAAATTCTATGTTTTGTTTTCCTGTACTTGTGACAACTTCCTTAGCTACGACACTAAAGGTTCTTTTTACTACTGTAATGATGAGTAAACCTCATGAGAAGACACACTCTGGATTTTGCCACTTCAATGCTTTTTATAAAGAAAAATCGGTAGATAGTCAACATTTTCCCCCCAAAAGAAGTAACGTGGACTTCCCAGATGTCCAGGAACCTACTTTTTTTTAAATGTGTTATAAAAAATGAGGGTTGTTTCATTTTTATTTTTTCTTTGTTTTTGTTTTTTCCAAACAAACAAACAAAAAAGCCAGTAGTGTGGTTAATACATTAAAAAAAAAAAAAAAAAAAAAAAGGGGCGCCTGGGTGGCGCAGTCGGTTAAGCGTCCGACTTCAGCCAGGTCACGATCTCGCGGTCCATGAGTTCGAGCCCCGCGTCAGGCTCTGGGCTGATGGCTTAGAGCCTGGAGCCTGTTTCCGATTCTGTGTCTCCCTCTCTCTCTGCCCCTCCCCCGTTCATGCTCTGTCTCTCTCTGTCCCAAAAATAAACATTGAAAAAAAAAAAAAAAAGGTTTACCTATTGACTAGCTCATATGACAGATATATTCTAAATTTGGAGAGCATATCTAAACAGGAACTTGTGCCTCTGGTTATTACCAGATATTACTTATCTGCTTTTATATAGAAACCTTTAATTTGCAGAAGAGTATTGAACCTTTTTTGATTAATTTTATTTTCTGAAAACATAAAATATGTGTTTTTAATATACTAGAGATGTTGTGGCAATAAATGTTTGACTTTATTTCTTTTTAATCTATATTTCATCACTAACAGTGACTGATGGAATATTCTTAACAGATAAAAGATGAGACAATGGCCAAGAAAAGAAGAGTTGGAGACAATAGTCTTGGAACTGATCTTGTGCTTAACTAGCACAGTTTCAACAAGTAGCATAAAGAGTGCTAGAGATCCTTGTGTATTTAAAAATGTACTGGTAACAGTCCTAATGGATTGTCAGCTGGCTGGAAACATAGAGTCAAATCCTGGAAGCAGGAATATGAAGTGAGGGACATAGAGTTAAGCCCACTAAGCCTATCTCATGTGTGAGAGATAAGGTTTCATTTGTTGTTTTACATCAAAAAATAATCAGAAACAACTTGGATTTGAGTTATAGCTTGCTGAAGGCTACTTTTAAACAATTGTCCTCATTAATAAAATCTACAAAGTTTAGTATGTGGATGTGTTAAAAGTATAAAGTTTATTTGTGTAATATTGTGAAATGAAAGTATTTTTTCACTTCCATTCTATAGTTATATTATATATGAACTATTCAAAGATTTAGGCTAGTAATTTCTGAGAATGGAGGAACTGTAATTTGCTATACAATTAAAACCCATTATTTCAGAAACAAAGCAATCTAAAACTGGATCTGAATCTCTTCAAGCCTTCTCTACATGGCAGAGGTATGATGCAAATATTCTGCAAGAGGCAAGGAAAAATTTGATCCTAGGTCTGGCAGTGCCTGTTGTTTCAGATGTGTTTAATATTTGTAGTTTCCAACTATCAGCATATCACGATTTTGCCATTTATCACAAACAACAAAATATTCAAATGACCACAACTTTCTAATAACTAGCTGACTTGTTAGAAATTGCAGAAAGCATCAACTCATTTTACTACTAAGCAAAACAGCAAATAGCAAAATCTCTGGATTTTAAAAAACAAAAGTATGAGTATATTTCATTATGGGAGCAGTCTCCAAGATATTACTCAACTAATGCTAAGTTGCATCACATGAATAAACATTGGTGATGCTGATAAGTTGATACATACCTACCTGCCAAAATACCTGAGATTACAGAGAATCTTTTATTGTAGGTAGACAGTAAGGTTTGTCAATACTCTGAAATTTTCATTTTAGCCATTTGTGTAAAACTTTTCCTTTACCAAAGTATTCAGTGTTACTTCTAGGGAGCTATGAAGCTGATTGATTGGATTAACACCTCCCTTCCTTTCCCCGCCTTTTGGGTGACAGTGTTAATGGACTGTCAGATGGCTGGAAATGAATAGTCAAATCCTGGCAACAGAAATATGAAGGAGATGTGAGGGGCACAGAGTTAAGCCTATTATGTTATCTGTGTTTGTTTGGTTTTTTTTAATTAATTAAGAAGTGAATGTAATGAGCTTTTGCTTAATTTGGGACATGCTCAATTTTTATTGTCTGGATCGTATGCCTCATATAACTGGCACACAAAAAAGCATCAGCTGTAACAGAAGCAATTCTGTTGGCACTTTAACTGTCTAAATATAACCCATTAATCTTAGTATTTACCTGAAAAGGATATGTTACAGGGAAAAGTCATTGATCAGCTCCAGAAATCTTCATTAAAGGACTGTCAACACATTCTCAGTTCTGGTGTCAAAAGTAGAATTTCTTTAAGCTCTAACTACATTCTTTGGCAAAGCTTGGTAGGCAGATGCCAAGTCTACATTTGATTCCTCTAACTGGAAAAATAACATGGAAAAATACTTGCTTCCGTTTGTCTTGATCAAATATCACTCATTTTTGACAAAATGAAGCATAAATCTTCTCCAAAAGAAAAACTAAAGGACTTTGAGAGACATGTTAGAAATCAGAATTTTAAACAAAAATCCCTTCAACAACAGAGAACACTAATAAGGAGTATTTAGGACAATATTCCAAAGAGCCATCACTGAAGATGTATGGAAGTAATTTGATCACATCAAGTTAAGTTCTGCTAGTGCAGGCTAATGAACTTACAGACTATTGGGTTTGGGGCTGCTGAAAGCTGAGTGGCATAGGAGTTCCGAAGCATAGGATAGATAAGAATTGAAGGAGGCTTATCCTACATAATTTAAGCATGGCATTAATTTAAAAACAAGAACTCTGGGGCGGCTGGGTGGCTCAGTTGGTTAAGCGGCCGACTTCGGCTCAGGTCATGATCTCATGGTTCATGAGTTCTGGCCCCGCGTCGGGCTCTGTGCTGACAGCTCAGAGCCTGGAGCCTGCTTCAGATTCTGTGTCTCCCTCTCTCTGACCCTCCCTTGTTCATGCTGTGTTTCTCCCTGTCTCAAAAATAAATAAACGTTAAAAAATTTTTTTAAAAATAAAATAAAATAAGAAAAAATAAAAACAAGAATTCTGTCTGGGTACAGGGTGACCATGCAATTATTAACAAAATAGAAGTGAGACATTTTCTGGGAAGTGCTTTCCCAGAATTGCTCAGGACCCTGTAATGACTTTGAACTCCTTAGGTCTGTTTTCACATCTGGTATTTCTTTTGGGGGGTTACTTCTTGTCTTGTCCTTTTCATTGTTTACTTCACTGACAGATTACTGCTTACCCCCACTGATACCTTCATCTTTGGTGATCTACTTACTCAATTCTCCTTCTTCTCTGGTCCCATTAGCTGCCACTGATATTATCTTGCCCACTGTTATCTGTTTCATAGTTGTTTCCATCATGCCATGAGGCGGTCCCACCCCTCTGTCTGGTAGGAGTATTTATGATCAGTGGCTAAACTGCTATACAACACTCTAGCCAACTTTACATAATTTATTGTATTCTATCTTCAGCTCAAAGTTAGGTTGTCCATAGGCACTGCTTCTTAAGTCAGTGTAGTAAATCTCTTCCTGTCCTGTCTTTCTGCTCATGTCAATTTACTACATTGTCGGCACTGTCCTCTGAATTTGGTACCACACAGGATGATGAACATTAGAGACGTCACAAGGTTCTCAGTGACTGTATCTACCTAAGTTGAGTGAGGCTCGGGGTAGAAAAAAGAAACAGTTGAACAGTAGCTTCAGTCCAGCAAATGCAGGTATGGGAGAGATAAGTAACTCAGATTGGGCCCTGGCCGTTATGTGGGAGTAGACAGAATTAACAAGGCCATGGTCATGATCACCTCAAATAGCCAAGACATAATGAATCATAGAAATATATCTATGTTAAACAAAACTCAACTCCTTGACAAATTAGGATCATCAACTTTCATATCCAGGGGGAAGACTCAAAAAACAGTGTTAGTAGCTCCAAGGATAGATCCAATACAGTGGCACTAAAAATGTTCTTGCCTAGTTGGAGAAAGTCTTAACTCTCCAACTCTCCCAATGTATATCTGGGAAATGATAAGAGAGTTAAGACTTTCTCCAACTAGGCGCATACACACACACACACACACACACACACACACACACACACATATATATATGTCTTAATGTAAAATATAAATACATATGCAAAAGAAGTTTAAAAGATAAATATTAATACACATAAATATGTATATAAAAGATAAATTTTATCAGGGGTTTGTCTGGTGTTTGGGGAGCTTCATTGTCCCATGGGTACGCCAGGTCATAAATTATCTATACCATCCTGGTAAAACACAAAATATTCCCCAAATTACAAAGGACTCCACCCTCAGGTTCTAAGTTGAGACTGGGGGGCCATTTATGGGTACCTTTTCCCATGCTTTTTCTCAAGTATTCAAGCAAGCTTTTACTTACAATCTTATTCTCACAAATATGGCAACACCAGAGGAAATGAGGCACAGCTTATTCAGTGATCTTGACTGGCTAAAGACATAGCAGTAGATATCTTGCTACATTCCTTTTTTACACCTGGTAGAACCACATTTACACAGAGAAGAAAATACGTTCTTCATCTAGGACTAATGGTAGAACAAAAAATTTACTGGGACTCACAATTAAATGTGAGCACAATAACAATTGTTCCTATAGAGATTTATTCTTGTTTTACCCACTTTTCTTTGTTTAGAATGAGTGGTGTTTAATTAGTTCTAAATAAATTATCTTTTAGCCACTATAGAGCCACTATAAAAGGGGCTCTTTCTGCCATTGTGACACAGTTATGTTGTGGGAGGCATCATAGGATTTATAATAGAACATATGGGCATTTGTTCCTACTCAGAGCCCTGCTCTGCACATTCTTGAAAGTAGCAGTAACATTATTGTCAGAAATGTGTTCTCCAAGCTCTCTCACATAAACAAGGAGGGATCAGAGTATTCTACATATCATAAATAATTTGAAAACAGGAAGGTCAGGAAGAGTAAATAATAGGTATACCACAGACTATTGTCTGGGGGTAAAGAGAAATTACAGATTAGATATGTCTACCCATTAACTTCAACACTGTATTTCACCCATTAACTTCAACATCATATTTTTTATTTTACTGACACTTCTCCATAACTACAAGTGTTAATGTATTATACCTCACTGAGTATAAAGAACATCCACATGATATTATAAAGTCTGTTTTAAATGTATACAGTCATACTTCTAATGTTGTAGCCAAATATTAGGAGAATACCCTGTGGATTGGACATTTTCCTTCTGTTCAGATTCATATTTTTAAAGGTTAACAGCTTAGTTAAATCTACCATCCCAAGAAAGTCCTTACTAAGTATGAAGAATTGCTTGGAGCACAGAATGCTTAGTTATGAGAACAAAAATCTCTTGAATGGAGAGATTTCTTTCCAACGTGAGACTTTAAGAAAAACTTAATGATTGAAAAGGGGAGATTTATATGCAAATCATTAGGAAACTTTGAACTCAGCATTATGAAACTTCCAGAGATTTACTCTTGTAAATATTTCACACAATATACTATGATATATGAATTTAAGTGTAAAAATTTTTACTAATTTTTTTAGACTCTTAAGCCTAGAAATTCACAGACCATGAAGCTCAATTTCTCTCTGAATTCAAAACTGCCTCCCGCCTCTTTGAAAGGGAAGCATTTTTCCTCTTCTTGGCCGCAGCTCAAGTTTTCTATTTTGGAACATTCTAAGTAATTTAAAGTTGCTCCTCACACTGCTTCAAAACTCACCATCTCTACTTATGTCCAGAAGAGTAAGATAGCACTGGTGTTTTCTCTCTTCCCTATGACAACTTCAATATTTAAGGCAACTCTCTTAATGTTCATAAAATTATTTTACATATCCCATAAATCAGAGAGCCTTCCCCCTTTGATCGCTGGGATAGGAACACATACTATTGGTCAGTGCCCTTATCTATATGTTCTGTGTAATATTACTAGTCGCCAATAACCTTATGATTAACAAAATCACCACCAGTTTGGCATTTGCACTGTCACCAAGGCAAGTCTTCAGTACTTTTCACTTGAGAAGTTATTTGAATGTGAACATTCGTATCTGTTACGTTTAATTGTCATTGCCTACCTTATCCACAGCCTCTGCTGGCTCTTGATCATGTGATTCCAGTTCCTGATGACAACCTATAGGACTAAGTGCAGTTCCACACCTGCCTACCCAAGAGCAGTCCTTTTACTGTGTATTCAAAGACAGGTCTCGTTGGTGACCTATATCAAAAAGATGAGAAGTGACTAGTCTAATCATCTCAGGAATTAAAATCAAGACAGTATATGTCAAAATATGATATAAATATCAATGGAAGCATACAACATTAGTTTAGGTAGCATATTTAGACAAAGAATATTAAACATGTTTGCCCATGTATGTGTTAGTAAAATCGAGCACATCAAACCCACTGTTTCATAGGCAGTGATTTCTTGGACCGAGTTAAGAAAAAAAAAAAAGGAATCCATTTAAAATTGGTTAAAAGAAAAAAATATTAATAAAAGAGCCCTAATAAAAACAAATGAATGGAACATATTTTGAGACCAATTCCCCGGAGATCAGTTTTATTGCAAAATACATCTACAAATACAAAATACATTCAAATTTTATAATCATGTGTTCCATATCTCTTTTAAGTCACTGATAAATTGGGCAAGGAGATTTATAGAAAGAAAAGAAGAAAACTAACAATTATTGATGTAAATTTTCTATTAGACAAAGTCCCACTCCTTACAGATTAGCTCCGGCAAAGCCTCCCCAATCTACCATCTGTTAGATTTCCTAATTCAATGTCTGTGTTACCATGGCTGTTTCTTTTCAATTCCTCTTTTCGGAGTTTTAGAATAATGTCTATTGTGTGATCTCTCCAGGAGCCTATGAATATATGTGCATAGTGTCTGCGGTGTAGTGCTATTATTTTTTAATCAAACAAAAAACTGTAGGTGAAATTCCATTATCACTATACAATTGATTTCTTCATACAAAGGAGATAAAGGTGAAGACAGAAATATCAAAAGACCTAGAAAGGCAACTTTTCTGTGATGAAGAAATACGGGGCAAAGTAAAGAAACAGGCTTAGGACAAGGCAGAGAGCCAGTTCAAGTATAGCTCTTTCAGTTACTCCCTAAATCAACTGAAGCAGATCATTTGCCATTCTTTAGTCAGCTTTCTTGTCTATTAAATGGGGACCTGCATGTCAGGTGCCAGGAGCAAAGTAAATATATGCAGTAACCACAATGGATAACATTGTTTTATTCTTAATTCAGAAAAACAAAATATTGGTATCAGCTTTTGAGAATAAACTTTCAGGAGTCATAAAAAGCTTTTTTTTTTAACCTAGCATTCCTCAATAATCAAACAGACAAAACCACTTTATCATGGAATTGGCTTTATGATACAGCTTAAGAATGCTCCAAAAGTTAGAGGAGAGCGTGGGTGGCTCAGTCGGTTGAACATCCAACTTCAGCTCAGGGCATGATCTCGTAGATTATAAATTCAAGCCCCTTGTTGGGCTCTGTGCTGACATCTCAGAGCCTGGAGCCTGGTTCAGATTCTGTGTCTCCCTCTCCCTGCCCCTTCTCTACTCATGCTCTGTCTCTCTCTGTCTCTCAAAAACTGAATAAACATTAAAAAGAGAATGCTCCAAAAATTAAAGAATTCTATTGTGTTCTATTTCATTGTTTTCTATGTTAAATAATTGTGTTTTGGATTCTTAGCAGCTTATTGATGCTGGGGTTCTTACTTCTATCTGAAAAAAAAATTTTTTTTTTTTAAGGCTAGAAAGATCACTCTTTTTAAAAGTCAATACCTTGGTAAAAACTTACTTCAAATAAAATGAGATTAATTAAAACCATTGTACAATTCTAATTGATAAAAATTCATAGTTACAAAGTCCTTAAATGAAATTATATAGTACAAGACACCTAAGGTAATCTTTCTGAGTATAATATAAAATTGGACTAGTTTTATTTCTCTCAAATTAAATCCAAATCTCCTTGGAGCATTTAGTCTAAGTTATCTAAATTAAAATTGTTTGGCTTTTTATTTTAATAATTTTCACCACTAGTCTCTACCTGTATGCAATTTTAGAGTTAATATCAGTGAAACAATTTATACTCAAACGCACTTAAAATGGGAAAATATGCAACAATGAAATTTTAATTTGTGTTCCTTGTAGGCTAATACACAAGGAAAATTTGATAAGAGAATGACAGGGAGAAATAGGATACAGTTTTAAATATAGAAGCAGAACTGGAATGTTTTTTAGGCTCCCTTCTAATTAGATACTGTCACTATAGGAGACAAGCTAAGTTTAGAGTGCGTCCCTCTGCAGAGGAGTGTGAAATTCAAGTCCGGTTTCAGTGGAGTGCAATATAATTAGAAAATCCTTGGTGAATCATTGACATCAGGAAAGACATTTAAAACCCAGTCATGGCCCTTTTTAAAAAATCAAACTCCATTAAATAGAAACCCTGAGAAAAATCTGTAAGCTCAGCCACACAGGTAAAATAAGGAAATTGAAGTGGTCAATACTTCACAGCCCTGTGCGCTCAGCTATCTATGATTTATTTTAGGAACAATGACCCTGGTGGCAGGAAATTGAAAGCCAGATACTCCTACATATATTGTTCCTTACTGTGTGGTATTTAACACGTAGCAGTAGCTGCACAACCAGAAGCCATGTGTGAGGACAGATTACTACTCAGACAATGCAGGTGGCTTACCCTACTACTGTAGAGTACGTATAGTGCACACGATACACATAGTATACGTAGTACAGAGAATCCAGTGTCTGGATCATATAGAATATAGTATATAGGGGCGCCTGGGTGGCTCACTCGGTTAAGCGTCCGACTTCAGCTCAGGTCACGATCTCGCAGTCCGTGAGTTCGAGCCCCGCGTCGGGCTCTGGGCTGATGGCTCAGAGCCTGGAGCCTGCTTCCGATTCTGTGTCTCCCTCTCTCTCTGCCCTTCCCCCATTCATGCTCTGTCTCTGTCTGTCTCAAAAATAAATAAACGTTAAAAAAATTAAAAAAAAAAGAATATAGTACATAGAATATAATTCAACCATGTGGAAACACAAACTCAAGTCATCTCACACTCTCCCACTTTCTGCTTAAAATTCTTCAGTGGTTTCCGGTCAGTCTCGCTCAAAAGCCCAAGTTCTTCCAATGATCTACAATGCTGTAATAGGGTTCCTTATTAGCCTATCTGATCTTATCTCCTACCATTCTTTCCCTAGATTGTTCTCTTTCAGTCACACTGGCATAATTCTGAAAACTCAGGAGAAGAGCTCTTGCCTTAGGACCTTTCCACGTGTGCTTTCTCGTGGACCGGGAACACTCCTTTTCCCAGACAGCCATGCACCTTGCTTCCTCACGTCAGGTTTCTGCTCAAATATAACCTAACCAGCGTGGCCACCTCATTAAAAACTGAACGACCCATTTCCTCCTTTCTTGCTTTACTTTTCTACATAGCACTTATCACTTCTAACATACTACATATTTTATATATTTAATTTGTTTATTGATCGTCTGCCCCCCACCAGAATTCAAGCTCTATCATGGCATGGATGTCTACAAGAGAAGCTCGAACAAGTATTTGTTGGAAAAGTAATTGAAGTATGAATGAATAGAAGTATCCATTTATCTTTTAATCACATCTCTTATTGTAAGGAAATGCAGGAGAATGCTAGTTTTTGTGGGTTTATTTATTTTTTTAATGTCCAGGATGATTAAGACATGGACAGCTTCTTTAAAATACTTTTGGTTCAGGGGTGCCTGGGTGGCTCAGTCGGTTAGGCATCCGACTTCAGCTCAGGTCATGATCTCACAGCTTGTGAGTTTGAGCCCCGCCTCGGGATCTGTGCTGACAGCTCAGAACCTGGAGCCTGCTTCGGATTCTGTGTCTCCCTCTCTGTCTGCACCTCCCCTGCTCATGCTCTCTGTCTCTCAAAAATGAATGTAAAAAAAAATTTTTTAAGTACTTTTGGTTCAGAAGAAATTATCTTTATAAATAACATTTATAGAGTATAGAGAATTCTAAGTATTCGAAGGCTAATGAGGCCAACAAGACAGAAAAACACTGCATCAAGCTATAGAAATCAGAGAAGCTTCACGAAAGAGACGGCATTTGAGTTGGTTTTTAAAAAATGGGGTCTATATATATCCACATAAATGAGTGGGGAGGGTAAGAGAATTCTATAAGCAAAGGCTCAAATCCTATGTATGTGGTCACTGAGCACAAGGAACATTAAACTTTACTGTCTAGCTGCATTATAAGACATAAAAACAAACCCAGCAAGAAAAATGAAATGTGAACATTCTCATCAAAGAAGCATCATTTTAATAATATTTACTGCTACTTGAACATAATTGCTTTGATCCCTGCTTGGACCTTGGACCTTATTCTTATGTTTTGTTGTTTTTTGTTTTGTTTTGTTTTGTTTTTACTTTTTAAGTTTCACTTTCTTCTGCCAGTTAGTAAGAAGTGGAATGTTTTCGGGGGCGGGGGCAGCTAGGAACTCCCCTCTTCTTATCTCTTCTCTTCATCATCTGTCTGCCTGATGGATCAAGGTACCCAGCTCTGTCCTTCCCAGCTGGAGGTTCAAAATCCTACCTGTTGTGGGGCAGTATGAGGCAGGTGAAAGTAGTTAGCATCAGAGAAATAGTTTTGGTACCTAGCTAGTAACCAGGAGAAATTAGATCCAGACTGAGTAAGAGATTTATGACCAACATGCTTGGATCATGCTTTGGGTGTTTTTTTTTCTTATTTGTTTTATTTAGGTCTCTTTTACTTTTGCCTCTAAAAGGTAAATCATTTCTGTACTAAAAAGAAGTTGTACTAGTTATTAGAATTCCTTACAAAATGATTTTTTTTTACTTAAAATGCTTACTTTTCAAACATTTCTATTTTTGCCCATTACCTTTATTTCTTAATTAGAACGAAACCAGAAGGCATTTTTTAAATTTTTCACTCTCCCTCATGGGTCATTTTTTTGTTGAATCTCATCCAGTCATTTAAAAATCTTGTTAGCCCTAAGCCTGTTCCCTTGCTTTGAATCCTTTTTTAAGCCCTTAATTTACTGTAAAACTTTTAAGTTTTAGTTTTTCCCTCTCCCACCGTTTTACATATGGAACTTTAACTCTCTGAACCCTGTACATTTTTTTCATTTCAATAGTAATCTTATTTTCACTATTCTTTCTTTTACCTTGTAATGATCTTGTGAAAAAGACTTTTTAATACAGGTTAACAAGAAGTTCAAATGCAAAGATGGAAACATTAATAAAAATCAGAACCATCCTTACATGTGGTAAGAGGCTTGCTCAGCTTTCCCTATATACCTACCACATTCCTGTCCTTGTCCCTCATGCCTCTACCCATCATATTACCACCACCCCCACCATACCAGCAGGGAGTGACATGTTTTTTCCAAACATTCCCTTGGAAAAAAAATCAGGTGACTCATGAGTTAATCCTCCCAAGTGTTATTAGCAACCTCCCTCCCCACCACACATACACACACACACACAAGCTTAGAGCCATTGTCTTGGACTACATTGCACATTCACTCCATGCCATCCTACCCTTGCATGAGGAAAACCTATGTTCTAGTCCTTGGTCTCTGATACAGATAGCCATTCTGCATACTTAGCAAACCATGTCAACATATGCTGTAAGTCAGGAGCGGATATCATGAGTAAGGTCATATCAGAGAAAAGACCTTTACAATTGCCTTACTTAGATGATGGACCCAATGGTGCTGCAACTCCCAACAGATATCCAGGGAAGGAGAAACAGAAAGATTCCTCATCCAGCTGGCTTGCACTAATTTTTAATGAGCATGCTTTGAGTATGTTCCTACCCTCTTTTTGTCCTCACTGTGAAGATTAAGGAAAATCCCCTTTACATTACAAAACAAACTAAACTGTGGTCCTCTCTGTCACTTTCTATGCAGTGCCTTCCCCTTCACAGGGGCTCCTGTGCATCTCAGACCAGGCCAGAGGTTATATTCAGCAGGGATGACCAACTCACTAGGCCTCGGGGCACAATCCAGGCCCATTTTGTAAGTGCATGTTTGGGTTCCTAGGAAAATACAGGAGGCTACTCTGGGGAGACTTGATATTTTAAAGGTGGTGTAATAAAAATCTAGATCGAAGTAATTTTGATTACATTTCTGATTTTATGTCATTTTGATCTGATAGATCACCCATTCAGTCTCCTTTGCCTGGTTGAGAGGTTTTAGTGGTATTTCCCCAAAATGAGTGCACTTTCCCCTCAATTTCAAGATGTGCTATCTCTCTCTTCAACTATCTGGCTGAGAATCTGATCTACTTGCTATTGTCACTCACTGTTCCATTCTTGGTCATCCTATCATTTATTTATTTTTCATTTTTTTACTTTAAGTTTCACTCCCCATTGACAAATAGGCTCAGGAGGACTCCATATATACACTAAACCTCAGTAGAAATGCCCTAACGGCTTCAGAAACACCAGTGTGGCAACAGGCCCTTATGGCAGTTGAAAAGTCATACAGTGGGACCTAAGTGCCAGTTCCAGGATTTGACAGACCTGAAAGGGTTTGACCCACAATGACAGAATGCAGATTTAAAAGTAAAGCCTTTATATTTTGATGCATCTGAGGAGTCTTCTTTTTTCCTTTCTTTCGCCATTGTAAGTGTCTAAGGAAACTCATTTTGAATAACCTTCAGACCATTGAGGGAGATTTCACATAATTCTCTAGGCCTCTACAAGTTAAGATCAAATGACTGGAAGGAGTATCACAAATTTACATAAAACAGACCCTACAATTCTAAAAGACAGGATAAAGTATCTTTTCCCCAAAATGTCTAGGAAAGGAGATTCCATGGTTTAATTCAAAAGAAAGAGAAAGCTTTGAAAAGAAAGAGAAGGAAACGGGAGGAGGCAGGAAGAAAACCTAAAACTTTTCTGAGCGTACTTTAATATGGAAGATTTTTAATGTCTCAATTTTTTTCTCATTTTAATTTCTCCATTAAACTTTCCATAAGAAGCATATGAAATTAACAAGTGCTGATACGGTACTAAATTGCACACTTTCTCTTTTTTTTGTCATTAATTTTTTATCTGTTTTATTCCTCTCCCAATTACTGTTCCACTTACCTTCCACCTTCTCTGCACTAATTTCCTTCCATCCCCCATGGCCCTCTTTGAGAAAGCCTGCATTTTCATCCTTGCTTGTGACAAAGACATGAGCAACTCCCATTAAACAATGTTGTTAAAAGTACAAAATGGTTTGGGGCGCCTGGGTGGGTCAGTCGGTTGAGCGTCTGACTTTTCGGCTCAGGTCACGATCTCATGGTCTGTGAGTTCGAGCCCCGCGTCGGGCTCTGAGCTGACAGCTCAGAGCCTGGAGCCTGCTTCGGATTCTGTGTCTCCGTCTCTCTCTGACCCTCCCCCGTTCATGCTCTGTCTCTCTCTGTCTCAAAAACAAATTAACTTAAAAAAAATACAAAATGGTTTGTTAACACCTGTTCCCCAATATTGCACTTCAAAATTCTCCCGGTACATGGAAGGGGAGAAGTGGTTTGGCCAGTGTCACTGACAGATGGGTTATCAGTGTCAGCCTTCAGCAAGATTCACCAGCCTGTGACTTCCTTCTGCCCTCAATGCTCCCCAGATTGTCCCGTGGGCAGCACAGCCCTGCTGTGAAGAGTCACTCAGCTCTGTTCTCCATGTCTCTCTGAAGATCACTCTGAAGCCCGATATGGGCCTGTGCCAGGTGGGAGGTGATTTCCTAGAAATCAGCCAAGATTTATTTTATTTCCTTGCATCACTTGACTCCTGGTTAAGCCTCTGGTGGGAAATTTTTGAGGTTACCATCCAGTATCTATAGCTCAAGGAGGACAATTGCACTTTGTAATTGGAAACTTCATCTCAGCTTTAGATTTAAATTTTAACACAAGAGAATGTCTCAAAGTCAGAAGCAAAAACTGGGATATGGGGAATCTTTTGTCATTTACATAATCTCTCCCAACATATGGCGGCATCAGTAGATGCCAACTGCAGTCACTCTTAATTAAAAAATTAGATGGTAGATATACAGAAGTATGAAGCCTTTTCTCTAAGCTCTTTTACATTATTCAACCCTGTCCATATGTCCACCAAAGGAAAAAAAAAGAAAGAAAGAAAGGGAGGGGGATGAAAAGCCCAGAGACTGGAGAGTTTTTTTTCCCAATATATTAAAAACTCTGTATGAACAAATCTCTATAAAGTTTGCAACCTGATAAGACAATGGTGATTTCAGCTCACTACATTGAAGTAAATATATGTAAATTCAGCACACATTTTCAATCTGCGATAATTTGCATATTGCTGGGATTATTTTTCTTTCATTGTCTGATAAGACAAACTGGATTCACAAACAAGATACATCATATAAAAACAATGTATAGCCAATTTATAAAACAAACCACTTTCAATCATTTTTAGATGTGTTTTTAAACAACTGAGGCTAATTATAAATGTTTAAATATATTAAAACAAAACATCTAACCAGCAAGTATTTTCCCAGTTTAGATCAACTGTGTGAAAATTAACACAGTAATTCAAACAAAACACTCTACCAATAGTACAAAATTCATTGATGTATTCCAGTCTTCCCCTGAATTAGGTTTCACAGGTTTACTTGAAATTAATGGAGCTTTGTGATTTGGTTCCTTAATGTCTTCCAAAAGTTTTGGGAAATTATTATCGCTGCAAATATTTCTCTTGCCTTATGCCCTCTTTCCTCTCTTCTGAGACTCCAGGTAAATATATAATAAACCTCACACCATCCTCTGTGTCTCTTACCCTCTATCTTGTGCTTCCTGCATTTTACTTCTTCAGCGTTATTCTGGATGGTGTCTTTTGATCTATTTTCTGATTCGTGTATTTTCTCTTCCCCTGTGTCTTGTATGTCTTTAAACCCACCTCCTGAGTTCTTAATTTTAGTCACTTTATTTTTCAGTTTTAGAATTCCTAGTCAATTCTTTTCTTTAAAATTACAATGTCATGTTACATAGTTTCCAAATCCTCGATAACACGTTTAGGTTCAACGTTTATTTCCATAAGTGCAGTGAACATATTTTTCCCCAGTCTGAGCATATTTCCACTATGTGACATATCTATAGGTCTTTGTCATCTGTCTTTTGTAGTGGTTCTCTTCCATGTTGTCTCTTCCCCATGCCTCTTGTTATCTCTGGATGCCAGGCATAGTATTTAAAAATTTGCTAGAAATAATTTGAGGCCTAAAATAATATTTTTCACTTGCTTTCCAGTTGCCTGGAAATATTAGCTTAATCCAATTCTTCTGGGTGACCTACATGACTTGACATGGGACAGCCATCTGTTCCAAGATGGTTTGATTCTGGTTCAATCTGCCCTCTTGATTTGGTTCTCAAATTTAAGTCAGGGAAGTTTACTCAGACACCTCACCTTTGGCAAGCAATGGACTCTAACCTTTGTCCCTGAAGTTCTGAAACTCTGTCAAAGACTGCTCAGATCCTCCTCTGAACTGGCAAATGCTCCTGAGCCAAAGCAATTCCAAATTCCAGGCCCAGGTCTCTCAATTCTTTCTTCTCCTACATTGGTCCAGTTCATCTCTTCACTATCAGGTTGACTATTTGATGCTTACACAATGGTCTGTGTTTTTTTTTTTTTTAGTTCACCTATATTTTTAAATTATAATCAGCAATAGGGTTGGTTCAAATTACTCAGTCTGACATTCCCATAACCTTAAGAGTTTTTTCTGATTACTCTTAACCAGGCATTTTTTAGAACATACCTAATGACTGCACTGATACGCATACACAAACATGTCATTATTTCTACTGGGAATGAAGACAAGGTAGATCCACTGGAAATTTTCCCATCAATCCCAAATCTGTCCCATCTATTCTGACAGGTAAATTAAACTACTAACTCCATGCAATGATATCCCTATATTTCATAAAGGACAGAATATTTTATCTTCAAGAGAGAAAATGAATAAAATTATATAAACCTGTAAGTTAGTGCATTCGGAACAGAAGAGCACCACATAGAGAAAAGTAATTACATTATGAGAAACATCTTATGTGAAATAAAACTACAAAATATTTCTTTTTGGAGTGCAGTTCTTTGGCATTCTCTCTTCTCAAATACAAGTGATGACCTTGTCTCCCATCTCATGGAGAACACAGATGAAATCAGATGTGAAGGACCCCATGTTTCCTCTGTCACAGCGCCCACCCTTCTGCATCTATACTTACCCTTCCCACCTTGTGGTCAGCTATTAAGATGAAGTGGGGCACCTGGGTGGCTCAGTCGGTTGAACGTCCTACTTTGACTCAGGTCATGATCTCACAATTCATGAGTTGGAGCCCCACATTGGGCTTACTGCTGTAAGCACTGAGCCTGCTTCAGATCCTCTGTCCCCCACTCCCCTGCACCTCCCCTACTTGCTTGCTCTCTTAAAAATAAACATTGGGGCGCCTGGGTGGCGCAGTCGGTTAAGCGTCTGACTTCAGCCAGGTCACGATCTCGCGGTCCGTGAGTTCGAGCCCTGCGTCAGGCTCTGGGCTGATGGCTCAGAGCCTGGAGCCTGCTTCTGATTCTGTGTCTCCCTCTCTCTCTGCCCCTCCTCCGTTCATGCTCTGTCTCTCTCTGTCCCCAAAAAAATAAATAAATGTTGAAAAAAAAATTTAAAAAAAAATAAAATAAAATAAACATTTAAAAAGTTTAAAAAAAAAAAGATGTGTGAAATGTCTCTGGACCTGTCAAAAATTGACAGGTCTATTTGTGCATCACATTCCCATCTCTCCTCCCTAAGAAGGACCTTTCTCTTCTATTGGTTTCTTTATCTCCACTAGATCATTTCTGCCAACACATTAAAATGTCCAACAGGGGTAATATGTTTCAGAGAATTCATAAACTTTTTTTAAAAATATGTATTTGGGAGAAATCAAGAGAGAGAACACATGAGCAGGGGAGGGGGCAGAGAGAGAGGGAGAGAGATAATCCCAAGAAGGCTCCACACTCAGCACAGAGCCTGACACTGGCTCCATTCCATGACCCTGGGATCATAACCTAAGCCAAAATCAAGAGTCAGACACTCAACCGACTAAGCCACCGAGACACCCCTAATTCATGAACTTTTGGCTTTTACTTTCTTAGTACGTGACTTTCTTCCTAGTTTATCTAAGGAATCCTTCAGCCTGGAAGATAAACGAGGAGCTGAATTTCCTTACCTCCCATATTTAAATAAAGGACACCAAGACAGAAAGAGAGGGGATGCGTATTAACATTTGCCTCTTTTTGGCTCCAGAAAGAGGGAGGATGCCACATATGAGTGTCTGAATAGTCTTCTCTCTGGCTTTGGTACAAAGTAGAATATATTTGACACTGAGTAAGTGAGGATACCACCACCAATAGTGGGAACTCTGGGTTTATGACTCAGGAACGAGACTAATTGTCTGACTGGCTTTCAGAACTCAACCAAGGCCTAATTTTACTAGTTTGTGCATATAGTGTTGCCAGGCAAAGGGCGACCTCAAAGTTTAGATATCTGAATGTGTCCTCAGTGTGTGGGTACTTGGATGCTGTGTGCATTTCATAGGGTCTGCCTTGTCCCATAAAATGACTGTAACACAGGCTGGTCTCCAGGACACAAAACATAAGGCCTCAGGAAGAGAATGGAAGGTGAAAGGCCTTGAGCTTTGAGTAAGCCAGAGGACACACAAGAGTGAACAAGTGATGAGTTAGAGCAGCTACAGATTTTAGTATGAAGTATCTAGAATCAACCAGGAGAAAAGAAGGGTCCTCATAGGATCTGAGTTTTTCCATTCACCCCAGGGATGTGAAAGCAGCAATGCCCTGTCCTAGACCCAGGAGAAAAGCCAGATTAGAGAGAACCTGTAGGAGGCAAATTGAAAACCTGAGCACTTTTTCCCTAGAAATCCTTTTTTAAGATAATTCAAATAATCAGGGGCACCTGGGTAGCTCAGTTGGTTAAGCATTGGACTTCAGCCCAGGCCATGATCTTGTGGTTTGTGGTTTGAGCCCTGCGTCAGGCTCTGTGCTTCAGATTCTGTGTCTCCCTCTCTCCCTGCCCTTCCCCTGCTCACACTCTGACTCTCTCCCTCAAAAACAAATAAACATTAAAAAATAAAAGATAATTCAAATAATCAGATTGGATTAAATTTTAACCTGAAAGAATACTTAGCTTTCCCCCACCCACCCCCACCCCGCCACTCTAGCCAGTAGGTGGTGGCTAATGAGAAGTCAGGAGTAACAACAAACAAAATTATTTACTATACATCAAAATTAGAGTAAGTTACACTGTAATATTCTCTACCTACTTAAAAAAATGAACTCTCTTAGCCCTCTTTACCTCATCAGCCACAATCCCCATTTCTTCCATCTCTAAATGTGTTGAGCTCATTTTCCTCCTGCTGACACTATTTTCCTCCGCCTCCACTCTCTCATCTCCACTCTGATTGCTCATCTTCCCTCCTTACATATCTAAAATCCTTCTTGTCAACATCACCAATGGACTGCAAGTTGCCAAGTGAGACCAATGGGCATTCCTGTGCCCTCAACCTCTCAGTGACATTCTCCACAGCTGATCATTTCCTCTGTCATTATGGGTTTTAGTACTCATTCATCTCTTCTACCTCATTGGATGCTACTTTTCAATCCCTGTTGCTTGTTATTTAACCCAGTCATCATTTCACACTCTTACTGACTGACCTCCCCTAAGTCCATCGTGTTTGGAACATAATTCCTGTGTCTTCCCAGGAATTCCAGCACCACAGCCAACCTGACATTTTTGCTTCAACAAGTAGTCTGAAATTCTTGACACCTCTTCCCACAAATCTTTTCTATTATCTTAGAAAACAACACTGCAATTTGAACAGATGTGTTAAAAATCTAGAATAGAAATCATGCTTGATTCAGCTTTTTTCCCCCACACCCCATATCCAATCCACCAGCAAATTCTTTAGCTCTGGTTTTCCAAATCCATACACTTATTACCATCTCCAAGACCACTCGTTCTTCCCCAGACTGACCCATTAAGCACTGAACTGGCCTTTATTTGCATCCACTCTGTTCTATATAGAGGACACAGCCATAGTAACTTTATGACATTTTCTTTTTCAAGTTATTTATTTATAGGAAAGTAGTACAGCCACAGGAACATTTGTCTGGTTTTGAATAAATCCAACATCTATTATAGAAGGCAGTTTGATTATCTTGCTCTCAAAAAGGAGGCCTCCTGTGAAGTAAATATATGAAGTTTAACCAGTATGTGAGGTTTGCATTTCCCCACAAGCAAATACCTATGTAAAAAATCAGGCTCAAACATGGATTATTTCTTAGGGTACAAGAAACTGAGAATAACTTTAAGCAAAATAACTTTAAGCATATCCTCTGGAAATGGTATACAAATTTAAAGGAGACACACAGCATAAGGAGAAAAAAGAAAATGATAAAGTATACCATAAGCACAGTGAATGTTCAACAACTATTTGTTGTTATTTATGATGAAAAGGCTTTCCAATGGGATCAATGCAATGCCTGGTACTGGAATTTTTCTCATTTTTCCAGAGATGACAGAAATAAAGGAGACATTGAAAGAAAAGTTTGCATGGATTCCGTTGAGCTGAAGAGGGTAGATGGACATCTCTTTAGAAAAATGACAACAGCCCAGGTCATCCATCTCACAAATGTGTACCATTAATCCAACGGAGACAGTGAGAAAGAGCATGAATCAAACCAAAGCTGAGGTAAAGCAGAAACAGTGCTGGGCTGGGAGTTACAGAATCTGAGTACTAAAGACAAATCTCTTATAAATAGGCAGTGTGACCTTGAGCAAGTCTTTGAGCCTCTAGCTGTTTATAAGATAACTGGACTGGATCAACTTCAAGATTCTTCTGGTTTGTATTTACTAGAATTTATAAACCTAACCTCACTATAGGAAAGCCAACAGATGCTATACAGATTGTGGTAGGTTAGTAGAATGGTCTTCACAAACAAATAAGGTGCAATGCTTTAGATATGTGGAGGCGCTATCCAATGGAGTTGTTCCCTCACAGAGTATGTTAAATCACTGACTGATTTTACCTTTAAAATTCCCCTTTAGTTACACAACTCCATGTTTTTGAAACTTATCAGGGGATCTTTGCTTGAGGACAAAGAGAGGTCAATTCATTGTAGGTCAGTCTGAAATATGATGTTGAAAAAATTATTACGAGCCATGACTTAGGTATGTGTATTAAATATGAAATCTCAGAGTATAGAATCGTAAAATTATATTTTTTAAAGTACATATGAGAATAAATAAAGATTGGCAATGTAAAAAGTGCATGAGGTTATAGGATAGATTTGCTATGGTTTAAAACAGATTTTTAAAAATCCAAAAGATTAAAGTGAAACAAGTAACTTGGGCAATACATTTGGCCCACAATTTTGACAATAGGTTAAACCATGACATAAAGCTCTGCCAGGAGGTGGAGCTCCCTGAACAACTGAAATGTAGGCTCTGGGAAAATACATCTGTCATGGAACACTTTGGAAGGAAGTACCATAAGCTCAAGAAGCACCCCAGTTAAAGAAATGTCGCAGTGGCAGGCACATCATAACCCAAAGTAGAGTCATCTAGAAGAAGAAACTACCCTTCATCAAAGGGAATCCCTTGAATAACAGGATAAATGCAAAAATTAAGACACATGATTGACTGAATACTCCCTACATTTCCCCTTTCATCTTCCAAACAAATATGGGAGTTATTAACATGATCCCCCTTTTGCAGTTGAGGAACCTGAAGCTTAGAAAGAAAAGAGGTTATTTTCAATAGGTGATAGAGGTGATAGGAACAGGAATCAAATCAAACGTGATAGAGATGAAAGGAATCAGAACAAACAGCAAAAGTCAGGTCCACCCAAATCCAAAGCTAATGCTATTTCAGTAACTTTAAGCAAGGTAAGTGCCAGAAACATCATTATTCTGAGAAGAAACTGTACAGGGGGAATCAAGTGATGAAAAGCTATGTCACAAAGCACAAGTATTCATAAAGAAAAACTAGAAGCAAAGTGATTTAGGATGACTTAAGAATGGAAACTCATTGATTCTGTGGTACTGGAATGCCAGATTTCAACCTTTTTATCTGAATAAATGAAAGCCCATGTATAAGCTCCAAAGTACCAAGTAATCAGAGGAAATGGTTTGGGGTGCATTTTTGTACTTAATTAAAGCTTGGATATACTTGATTTGAAGTTTCAAACACTATCCACTTTATGAAGATACAGCTTCATACATTCCATAAAAATGCCAAGTACTACTTTAAACAGACTTCTATTTTTTTTTTCTAAACCAAAAATTTATTGAATTTATAAAAATTTGTTTGATGGGCATAAACTTTCTCAGTGGATAAAAAATGACTTTGTTCATTTTATTAGAATTGATAAAATGCTACCAAAATTACCTGTTCATAAGGGAAAATGGGTTATTATGGTCAAGGAGATTGCTATTTTGACAGAATTTTAGTAGCATTTTAGAATGGGGACAGAAAAATTGGGTACTTATGAGGTTTGGGGAGCCTGGTTTAAGGCAGTGTATTTGATTACAATTGAGTAAGGTTCATGATCTAATAGTGTAGAAAGGACAGACACTGCAAGCTAAGGTCTTAAGGAGAGTTCCAAAGATACTCTTTCAGAAGTAGACTTTCCATGCTACCTACTGAAAAAGTGAAGAGTCTAATGTTCATTTAAAAGGCCTCTGGGGAGTTCCTAAAATAATAATGTTATTTTCCACTTTTGTCTTCCTGAGCAAGAGTTTCCTGGAGTAGTAACCTCGTGCTAATGAAGAAAGTTTCAGTTGATTCCAGTTACAGAATCATGAAAATTGAAAATAATCTTAGTTAGGTATTCCATTTAGCTAAGGAAGTGAATTCTGTATTATATTTGGTTTATTATCAATCTCTGCATAGTTTCGAGAAAACTTTAAAGAATTTTTCATGAAGCTTGAATGAGAAACTCAGAGGTTAACATTAAATTATGTTTACTAATTTTATTAATTGCTATTACTGATATTTTATTGTATTTAAATATATATGATTCTCACTTTGCTGTTCTCTTCTGAAAACATGGTCTCACAGCACACAAACAGGTCCTTCTATGGAGAATACTTAATTGACCTTTTAATCCTATCAGTAAGACAAATAAAATAATTTCTTCTATTACTGAACTGGCAAAAAGAGAAAAGCCATAATTTAATAAATCACATCACATGGATTGGATAGAATTGCCTTTGTTTAGTTTCCAACCTCAGTTGAAAAATAAGGTTCAAAAGTTAATTAGGTAAGAACTATAAAAGATATTAAAATAGCAAAGGTAAAGAAAAGGGAACGATTGCCAACTGTTGGTTTGCAAATTAGCCTCTGTACACAGAGGGCAAGGAGAGACCTAAGAGAGGGGCAGACTGGTCCAGATCAGTGGATAGCAGGTTAAACAGCAAGGGAACTTACACACAAGGGTTGTGGTGGGTGGCTGCAAGGTGAGTGTATCTTCACACCCAACCACCCATCAGAATCAGTTTATAGAGAGGCCTTGTAGGGTTTAGTCATGTCCACCATCGACACATCTCAACAACACATTACTCTTTTAAGGCTGTGTCCTTGAAAAGGGCTCACACTGTGGGAAGAGTGAGCAGAACACACATTCCAAGGTTAAGTGAGGGGGTGAGGAGCCTCTGATTGCTTGGGTCCAGCTTGAGAGTCAACCTGAGGTTGTCTTCTCAATGACCTCCTCCAACAATTACTAACCCCAGTTAAGCATCAAAAAGGAAGTAATATTTTTTATATACCTTTGAGAGAGAGAGAGAGAAAGAGCACGCACACACAAGCAGGAAAGGGGCAGAGAGAGACACACACACAGAATCTGAAGCAGGCTCCAGGTTCTGCGCCGTCAGCACAGAGCCCGACGTGGGGCTCGAACTCACCAACTGCGAGATCATGACCTGAACTGAAGTCGGACACTTAACTGACTGAGCCACCCAGGCACCCCAACGAGGGAATAGTATTTGAGCTAACCTTAAGGGAGATAAAAAGCACTTCTAAATGAGAGAATATGAAAGCCCACTGGCTAAAGAATGTAAGCAAAGTGTGGGGCACATTGAAAAGAAAAGTTGAATGGAATGAGAAGCTCAGCCTGAGGGGAAGTTGCTCTCATCTCTCTCTTCTCAAATTTAGTTCCTTTTCTTAGCTAGAACAAGGGAATTTTTAAAAGATCAATTCATTCCATTATGTTAAGCTGTTAATGTGTAAAGGCCATGGAAAATCCAAGTGAAACTCTAAATGTCCTTTTCCGATAGCATTTAACACAATTATAATTTAACAATTCTATGTGAGTGACACCTGTCTTCTCAGATGTGAATCACATCTTCAAGGCCTATTCTAGTACCAGGCCCACGGTGTGAATAAATTATTAAGTGGCTATGTGTAACATATGAGTTAGTTTGGTTTGGCCTACAATGGAGGTTTACTTTGTATCCTAAGAAAATACCACTTTGGAAGATAGCCAGTTTGGTGTGTGTGTGTGTGTGTGTGTGTATAAAGTTTACACATATCCACATACATATATCTGAACTTTATATATATATACACACACATCTGAAGCTTATACATATACATACATGTGCACATGTGTGCATAGGCAAATACACACACACATGTGCATGCACGCATCTGTACATGTATGTAGGAGTATATACATTTGTGTATGTATATATCTATATCTATATCTGACTTGGAATCCCAAGTCACTTTCCCCAAGCCAAAAAACCATTCTGTTATACCAGCTAATAAAAGCATCCCTGGACCTTGTGAAACCATGCATTTTTTATAGGTTTGCATTAGCATAATATACACTTTGAGTTGCTTTTCTAATTTTACTTTCTAGCCCTTTTCCTTTGTTGTTACTCTTGTGAAATTTTTGTTTTATGTTTTGTTATTCTTTTTCCTCTGAGGTTCAGTGGCTCATACAAGGATGGAAACTGGTCTTTGCTTCAAAAGCACCAGCTCTCTACAGGAAATACACATATTCCAGAAAGGACAATAAATAATTTAGGAAAGACAGAGGATTTTCATAGTAAATTTAAGTGTCCACTCTTCCTTAGTCTGGATGTCCTCTTACTGACCCTACCTGCCAATTACCCATCTGTGACCTTTCCACAAGTAGAAGGAGTTAACTAGAAATTTGATAGATCTTCAAATCCTGTGTCACCAATGATCTCTGATTATATTACTTCATTCCTGACTCCTCATTAATCTGTCAGCAATCATTCTAGGATACTAGATAATAAGATACATAGGCCACTGCTCCATCCTTCCAGATCCCCGGTAACTCTCACCAGTATATTCTGATGCTCCTCACCTCTAGGTCAGGACAGACACAGCTCCAGAAACCTCACCACCACACTGCAGTCTCCAGTGGCATTGGCTTTTGAAAAGAAATTTCTTTGCCACCCGAGTATCTCCCTTAGTGTTCTTGCTGTTTCTAGAATGGGAGGGCAGGTTTGGGGTTATGGGGACGTCAGCAAATGACAGGGCCAGGATGGGTCGGAGACCTCACCTCTGAGAACCTGAAGGGAGGTCACATACCAACAGCACTTGGTTAACTAGCAAGGCTTGTCTAAACAAGAGAGAGGCCCCTCTGTTACTTGGTCCAGGGCATTGGTCACCCCTCTCATTTACTCCTCTAAAGATAATAAACCGCAATTTGGGCTGATCTGCCAAAGAAAAATTATGGTGGGATGTAAAATAGGAAAAACTATAACAATCTGTGGAGATTCAAAATATACACAAAGCCATGTTGTCATGAATTTGTTTGTTTCATCAGGAGAGTAACAAAAATGCATTTGGAAGTCTATGTTGTTCTGCCTTTTATAGTAACGTTATTGGAAAGCAGCATGTTTGCATTGGGGAAAACATCATGTCCTTCATTTTTATGTATCTCATTTAATAAGAATGAGGGTGTTATATTAATGCCCTACAAGGATGCCCACCCAACGTGCTTCTTTCCTTTTACTTTAAGAAGTTAATAAGCACCAACAATCTAGCCAGATCACTGGGCTCACTGTGTCAGAATCACATGACCAGTCACAATTTAAACATCAGTCAGATGCAACCATGTTGCTTCAGAAATAGCATTTGTTTAGAGACAGAATATGGCAATTTGTTCTAGTCCAAATTCAACTATAAGAAACAATAAAAATAACCTCTGCTGTTTTGGGAAAGTTGTCTTTTTTGAGTGTTCTACTGATGAATATGTATTTTTACACAGATTGCCCATGAACAGGCAGAATGGGGTAGATGGGTCAGCTGAGGGTGGGGGGGATGGGCTCACTGCTTTATGTCAATAAAGTACAGGGTAGGGCACACTGACAGTTCATGGACTCTCCCTCCACAAGAAGCAAGTTTAAGCCCTTATGTTCCTAATTGGGATACTTCTTAAATGTCAGTGGCATATTTAGAATAGCATAAAAGAATAATTGGAAATGTGTCAATTAGGTCTCTCACAATGAGAGTGTTAACATTTAAGGGAAAAAAACTGAAAGCCAATCACTGAATATGACCTAATTGTACAGGACCTCAAAAGAAGATATGATTTCATTCCAGACTGAATTCTTCAGTCAATTCCAACTATATTATTTACATTCAGGCTTCATAAGACTAAATTGAGTTTTAAGTATCTTTATATAAATAATATAGTCAAAGCTTGCTGACTTGAATTAAATTGTATTCATTTTTTGACAGTGTAATTAATATAAAATTTAATTCTAATAATCTGCTAAAACTATCGTTTCTTTTGACTCCCTAATTGTAATGGAGTTATTTAGCAGACGAAGGCTACTGTCATCTTCTCTATTACCCTTAAACAACAACAAAAAATGTATTCGGTTTCAATTTATTCATACCAGAAACAGAATACCAACTAATTGTTCACTCTATTCAAAAAAAAATCCCATTAGGTGCTTCACGTAGAAGAAGAATAAAAAAACCTAACCATTTATTTTCTAGAGGTTCGCCCCTTGCTAATAAGTGATCTTAACCAAAGGAATGCTTCTTTATTAAAGGGTCATAACTTGCCATATTAACTCCTTAACTGACTTATAGATGTCTCTTTCTGTTTTAGCAACTAAAATTCCTTCTGATATGAGCCCTCTGATGCTGAATGGTGGCAATGTTTTGATACTGATTTTAAGACGGAATAAAATTCTGGGTGGGATCTTTTAAGCTCTCCTGCCCCATAGAAAGTTCAAAGCAAATTTGTTTTCTTGAGGTCAGTCCTACTCCTGAATACTCTACCCCAGCTACTCTGTGTTTTCAGAGCTATTCTTATTTCTAGGGAATAGCCTTGCAAAACTGAGCTGCCTTTCACAATTCCCACAGGAAGCATGAAGGATGTACTATTCATGCTAATAATAATTGTAAGAGGATGTGCGTTTGCACACTTATTCACTCATGCAGTATTGAGAGAGGAGTATTTTCTGTCATTTTCATTTTCTACCAACTCTTGGTAGCTAGTCTTTTATGTTCTCTCTACCTTGCCCCAGCAGCTCAGAATCCCCACCCCAAAGTTACACAAGTGCCCTATGGTCAGAATCTATTTCTTCAGATGAGCTCTAGGAGAATTAGAGACTTTGAGTGCTAAGGTATCTTTAGATTTCTTTTAGCCTGACACTCTATCCCATGTAGCAACTCTTCTACACCCTATCCCAGGGACTTGTCTTATGCTATCCAACAACTGAAAAGAAACCATATACCTCAAGTATAGGGATGTCAAGATGATACATACATGTATTCAAGATACATTTTGCTCTTTTTTTCTAACATTACTATACCAATGCCAATTTCCTGGTTTTCATTTTGAAAATATGTTTTACTTTTAAATCTTAGCCCCTGCTCATAGTTTTGCTCTGTAAGAATAAAAAACATACCTATATTTTCTTTTATATTAACAATCCATGAAGTATTTTCAGATCCTTATTGCACAGCCACATTAACTCCTCCATTTTTCTAGCTTTTGGTTTTTGCTATTATCTATACTAGCTTGTCACACTGTGGTCGTGTAAGCAACAGAGAGATCATTATAAAATTAATGCAAGACACACACTGTTGTATATAGACTCTCTTAAAATTTGCCACCCAGAAAACAGAAACTAAATACTCCAAAACAGGTGTTAATTAACCAGGTCATGGTACTATTTAATATTAAAACTTTTGTCAACAAAATTTTGCTATATACTTCTTCCAAGAACTCCTGTGAAGGCATTTTTCCCCCATTTTGTACTTAGTGAGATATGCAGGACTTAACTTTTATCTTATAGGTTTCAGCTTGACATTTTAACCTATCAGATCACTTTGAGTCTTGAGTTTGATTATCAAACACATTATTTGTCTTTTCAAATTTTTTTGTTACTTGCAGCTTTTTAAATGTTTTTAATCCTTATTTATTTTTGAGAGAGAGAGAGAGACAGAGCGTGAGTAGGGGAGGGGCAGAGACAGAGGGACACAGAATCCAAAGCAGGCTCCAGGCTCTGAGCTGTCAGCACAAAGCCAGACACGGGGCTCAAACCCACAAGTTGTGAGATCATGACCTGAGCTCAAGTCGGACACAACCAACTGAGCCATCCAGGTGCCCCTGTTACTTGAAATATTGTATCTTCAATGTATGAAGATTCTGAAAACAAAGAAGTGGCTACCAAAAAAAAAAAAAAATCTTATAGAGGAGCCTGGGTGTCTCAGTAGGTTAAACAAGCATCTGACTTCAGCTCAGGTTATGATCTCACAGTCCGTGAATTTGAGCCCCACTTCAGGCTCTGTGCTGACAGCTCAGAGCTTGGAGCCTGCTTTGGGTTCTGTGTCTCTGTCCCTCTCCGCTCCTCCCCTACTCATGCTTTGTCTGTCTATCTGTCTCTCTCTCAAAAATAAATATTTTTAAAAATCTTATAGAAAATCCAATCAGTAAATGCAGAAGAAGAATTTGACAAAATCCAACAACCATTCATGATAAAACACACCCAGGAAACTAGGAATAGAAGGCAATGTTTTCAACTGGATAAAGAACACCTACCAAAAACCTACAGCTAACATTGTGAAAAACTGGATGCTTTTCTGCTAAGATTAGCAACAAAGAAAGGATGTACTTTCTCACTACTCTTATTCAATATCATGCTAGAAAGCCTGGCAATACAGTAAGAGAAGAAAATATAATAAAAGTTATACAGACTGGGAAAAGAAAAGGAAGTAAAATTATCTATTCACAGGTGATACAATTGTCTATGTAGAAAAATCTCCAAAAACCTACAAAACTACTCCTGGAACTAAAAACCTCATAGCAAGTTTGCAAGACACAAGGTTAATATACAAAAGCCAATTGCTTTCCTTTTTACTAGCAATGATCAATCAGGATTTGAATATAATAGCACAATATCACTTCTATTAACATTACCAAAAATGAAATATTACAGCATAACTCTCACAAAATATGCACAAAGTCTACATGAAGAAAACTGAAAAAAAAGACTGATTAAAAATATCAAGTATCTATATAAACAGGTATTCTACATTCATGGAAAGGGAGACAATATTGTTAAAGGAAAAGAATGGACAAATAGATCAATGGAACAGAATAGAGAACTCAGAAATAGACCCACACAAATGGAGTTAGCACATTTCTGATAAAGGAGCAGAAGCAATTCAATGGAGAAAGGATTGTCCTTTCGATGAATGGTTCTGAAAAAATTAGACATTCACACTCAAAAAACTTAATCTAGATGGTGACCTTATGCCTTTCACCAATAACAACTCAAAATGGATCACAGATCTAAATGTAAAATGCCAAACTATAAGCCATTTAGAAGGTAACAGGAAAAAATCTAGGTGGCCTTGTATTTGGTTTGTCCTTTTAAATACAATACTAAAGTACATACAATCCATAAGAGAAAGAAATTAATAAACTGAACTCCATTAAAATTAAAAACATCCACTCTGTGCAAGACACTGCTAAGAAAATGAAAAGGTAACCCACAGAGTGGGGAAAAAAATACTTTCAAAATAAGTATTCCAAGGACTGTTGTACATTTCCCAAAGCAATGGAACTATGCACCACACAGTGAATCCTAATGTAGACTATAGACTTGAATTATAACGACATATCAATATTGGTTCATTGTCTGTAACAAATGTATCACATTAATGTAAGACGTTAATAACAGGGAAAGCTCTGTGTGGGAAAGGGACTATATGGGAACTCTCTATACCGTGTGCTCAATTTTTATGTAAGCCTAAAACTGTCCTAATAAAGTCTATCAATAAAAATAAAATAAGAATATTGAACTAGAGCTATGAAAATAGAGTACATTATAAATACAATTACTCTTAAATATGCCAGGAAATGACTGTATTACACTAAAACTAGTAAATATAGGGGAGAAATTAAGTATTTATTCTGCTATTCTATAGGAGTTATACTAGTTAAAGAAAGGAACTGTGCCTTTATGGAAATATTTCAGCTAATACACAATAAAGAATGATAAAGTATCACCATCCTATAACCCCTTAATGTATTAATAGATCCAAACAATGATAATCAGTTACTAATATCAGGGAGAAAAACAGACTTACAGATCTCTGTATGAAAGTACACAATTCTGCCCATTAAGTAGTTTATCCAAGACTAACTAAACAAATTGAATGTGAATTTGATGACACTTCTAAGATCTTGATGATATGAATTAACAATTAATAATACTAATTGTTAGTAACTTAGGGGTCAAAATTTTACCAAAGTTATATTATTAAAGAATTTCCTTGACATTAAAGATATATAATGAAGTAACTCAAGATGAAATGATGTAATATAGTATCTGGCAATCGCTTCAAAAAATCTGGTCGGGGATGTTGGTGAAATAGGAAAAAAAAAAAGCAGTCATGTATCAGTTATTGTTGAAACAAGTGTTATATGCCAGTTTTCTTTTTTAGAAACTTTACACATATTATCTTACTTAACTATATTATTTAGACAGAGATAGATAGATAGGTGGGAAGACAGATATTATAGAGCTGAAAAATCTAAGTATCTGAGTGATTATCTTCCCCCAAAACACAAAACCACTAAGGAGTGGAACCAAGATTAGAATCCAGATCTGTGGGTCTCTGAATCTGGTGCATCTTTTTTGTGAAAATAATTTCTAGTAAGAGTACGGATTGAGGACCACAAGCTCCAGGCCATAGGTGAGAGATACAAACTTTCCTCAATAGGAAGAACTCATTTATAGGTAATGCCTCTATGCCACATCATATGTTGCCTAAGACAGGGTGTGCTGGTGTTATTTCTCTGCCAGAGTGATGGCTTACTGTACTCCCCCAACCGCATCACTTTGTTTAGTTCCTTTTATTACCAACACGACACCCTCAAAATGGTCAATGACTGAGATCAGGGGTGCAGCATGACGTCACTTGTTTCGTGCATACTCGGAAAACAATGTGTGATTAGAGCATGTAAGATGACAGTGACGAGGATGATGGGAATAGCTACAGGCAAGGATGATGGGAATAGCTGCAGGCCCACATCCTAATGGGCTGACCATACAGATGGAAGTACGGAAGTACGGAAAGGGGAAGATTCCCCGCATTGCAACCTCCAGGCAAAGCTAGAATCCATTGGAACTTGAAACATAAATCCCATTGTTTTCAAGTGGAGCCTGGGCAATCTCCGTATGAAAAGAGGTCAGAAGAGAAGTGCTGACTACCACCACCACCACCATACAGTGCTAATCCTATGGGAAGTTTTGAAAGGATCTAAAATTGCTCCTTATGCTCATTATTTGAATATACTTGTAACTGGCACCAATTTAAAGATTCTGTACAACCCACTATGTTTTGACATTACATATCAATAGTGTTCGATACAATGAATGCTAAGGGACATCAACTCTGTAACTGGTTACATCACTACGTTTGTATATTGTTCCTTAATAATGTGAAAATAAGTCAAAAATTGTAATCAAATTCTTTTCCAGACACTGTGACTCAGTGTGAGTGCCCTTAATCCGACTATAACCTCCTAGAAATGAAATTACTGGCTCCATTGTATAAACGAAGACAGTACATAGGCTATGTAATTTTTTGTAGAAGATCAAGTGGGCAGATAAGCCCAGAGCATGTCTTTTCCATGAGGTTATTTTTCCCTCTTATTCAGGAACTGCCACTACAGTTCCCTCTACTGCTGCTGCTTTGAAAGAGGACATTTAGTTGGCAGATACCTTATCTTGTTCTGCCATCCGAATGGCATGGAGGGCATTATCCAAACACAGCCTCACTCTCTCAGGAATGATGTGACAAGTCCAGCACTGTAGTACAGGTGGGTTGGTGGCTCTTAAGAAAATTCACTTGGTCAAGTCTGCTCTCCCCTGCTCTGGGATACGAAGTCTAACCAGCTGTAGCTATGGGGAGAACTTTTTGCCAAAGAGGTATCTACAGACTGAAAGGGCAGACCTACGCCGGCTGACTCCATCTTGTTCTGTGTCCTTCACCTTGACCACGCCTCCTCCCCTTGAGTAACCTCCCGCTCACCCGTTCAAACTTCCCGATCAAAACACGCCCGGCGACCTGCATAAGAGGACTCGGACCCTTCCCCAGCCAATCGGCTGAGGCCACAGCCATTACCTCACCAACTGCCCTTAGACCCCAATAAAACCTTTGTGCTTTTGAAACTCGCCCGCCTCCCCCCCTCCCCGTATCTCACCGCTGCGTAGGTCGGTGCAGGTAGGGATTGAGCTCGAGCTAGCTTGAATAAAGGCTCTTTTGCTTTTGCATCAGACTCAGCTCCCTGGTGGTCTTTGGGGGATCAAGAATTCTGGGCATAACACACACAACAGTAATGAGAGCAGAGAGAGGACGTGAGGTGCTCCTAAACAAGGCAGGTATTTATGGCTGAGCCATCCACTTTGCATAGGATTATGCCAATTAGACTCTGAAATTAGTCAAATCTTTTATGGGTGGTATGCATATGTATTTGTGTGGGTGGACGGAAGGGGGAGATTAGCAGATTAGAGGTGACTACAAATTCTTTGTCTTTCCTTTGAGACATGGCCTCTATGTCACCTCTCCATGAGTATGGGTAGGCTGTGTGACTACTCTGATCAAATTAATAAAACCCAAGTGAAGTCATCCTAGTGTCCAGGCCGAGGTCCGTTCTACTTCCTGTTTTCTGAAACACGTGTTCATAGAATGCTTTCCCCGGGGGAAGCCCAACCACCATGTGAGAAGTCTGGTAGCCTGAGACTGTCATGCTGTGAGAGCCCAAGACACATGAAGACACCAAGAAAAGATGAAAGGGGAATGAAGACAGGCCAAGGCACCAGGCCTGTGAGTGAAAAAGACCACCGGGCCAAGCCCTTCCAGAATTCCCAGACCAACAACACTGTGAACATAAAATGACTGTTTTTAGCCACTAGGTTTTGCTATACTTTGCCCTGGAACAAGAGAGAACTTAAAAATATACTAAGAAGAATCAGATAATCAGATTTGTTTCACAAAGGTAGTCTTTCTATAGTAATTAGCAAAACAAAGCCAATCGAAAATTCTCTGGAACGAAGAGGGGTGAGCAACCTTTCTCGAAATCAAAACACCTCATTTATTTTCATTCAGAAGACTAAAGAGTATATGATGGGCATTTTTCTACTTATTAGATTAGTAAGGTAAGGAATAACATCGCTCCTGTAGGAAAATATTTGTTTGCTTACAGAGGGACTTGTGGCGTAAGAAAAACTCCAGTTCTTGCAACAATTAAGATATAGAAGTGAGAATAATAAATGTTCAGAGATACAGAATCTCTGTCCTCCAGGAGGGGGAAAAAAGAAGTAGGATCCAGAAATGCACAGATTTTTTTTTTTACACTTTCTTTGATTTTTACCAAAATGCCAATGTTAAGCCCATTTTGGTTAATGGCAGGGCACTGAATGCATGCATTTACTTTTGCTTCCCTTCAACAACTCCATTGAAACAACAGTAAAAGTTTTTCCAAACATCATAAACACACGATAAAAGGCAACAATATAGGGAGACAAGACCAATAAAATTTTTGAAACCTGGAAAACAGAACCTGAAACTGACTTAGCTATCGAAAAGCAGACATACTCTGATGTGTGTGATTTCCCTGCAAAGAAGCAGAGGCAACAAGTAGATTTACAACAATGAATGAACACCCAGCTGAAAACAGACTCTTCGAGATGTAGTCAGACCTGCTCCTCTATAGAATACCCTCTCCCTTACCTTGTTATGAGGCTACAGGTTTATTCTTTACACAGATTATCATCTCAGGGTTGGAGGACCAGTTGAAGGAGGGACATTGTACCAACAAAAGAGGTAAGAGAACATACACATACTTAATCCTGAGAGGCTAATCTAACCCCACTTCTTCACTAAGTGTTCAGATAAGGCAGCTGGGTCTATTCCCTCCAGATAAGAAACTTGAAGGTCCTTCTTCAGGGATCTGACCAGTTACCGGGGAATAACCTGAAGTTACTGATATGGGAGACTCCTCAAAGCAACAGCCCTGGCAAATCACCCTATAGCAAAGCTCAGAGTGGAAACACACACACACACACACACACACACACACACACACACACCACGTTTCCAATTATTTTCATAGTTTTTTTTAAAGCTTATTTGCGAGAGAGAGCAAGCATGTGCACAAGTGGCAGAGGGGCAGAAAGGGGGTGGGGAAGAGAGTGGGCATGATCCGGGGAGAGGCAGAGAGAGAGGGAGAGAGAGAATCCCAAACAGGCTCCACACTGTCAGCACAGAGTCCCATACAGGGCTCGAACTCATGAACTGCAAGATCATGACCTGAGCCAGAGTTAGAAGCTTAACGGACTGAGGAACCCAGGCATCCCTTATGGTGCCTACTTCTAAATCTGAGCCAACAACCTAGCTTCACCAGGTTCAAACTATCTGAAGAAGGCTTCTAATATGACGGGTTAAGGAACAAATTAAACAACGTGAATAAAAGGAGAACACGTGGAAGGAAAACAAAGGAAAAAAGTTATACTGGTATCCTTAGCTAAGAGAAGAAATTGTGTTTATGAAACAAGAGCAGTAACTCTACTTTTAAGAAATAAATAAAGCAAAGGTATTCTCTTCAGATGAGATTGGGGGAGAACAGTATGGCAGAGAAAACGAGGGAGGACATGTTAAACTGGGTGATTAGGAATCCCAGAAACTCTAGATTGTGGGTGGGTGTGGCCAGATCTCACCACCTCCCCAGTCCCTCACCCCCTCCACCACCCACCTCCCTGCAGAAATAGAGGAGGGCCAATAAGACACAGCAGTTGTGTGGCAGAAGCCGCTGGAAATGAAATGGAATCAAAGATGAAACCCAAAATAGGCAACATATTCCTACAAGGGGAGCAGATACTACAGTGCATGGAAACGGAGTCTGAGAACAGGTTGAAAGTGAAGAGAACCCCACAGCCTCTGAGTGCCAGTGAATGCAAAAGACTATCTATTGAATCATTAATAGATTAAAAGGACTTTGTTAACTAAGTACTTGAGAATCTCAGAAATAATACCAAATATCTCATAAAAACTCTTCCAGAAGGATAGAGATGAGGGAAATAAAACAGTAGCCAAGAAGGGAAATCAAATTGATGACAGTAGGGCAGAAGGCCCAGGATATAAGGTTCATATTTCAGGAAGGGTTCAGAAAGCAGATGGCAAAAGAGGCTAGAACAAAATATTAGTACAACTTCTCAAGGTGAGCACACCATTTTTAAAGGTGAAGCCTGATGCATTCCGGGAAATCCCAGAGAAAAAACAGGAAACTGCAAAGCCAGGCTACCCTCAGATTCAGAAGCAGCTCACAGAGGGCCATAACCTAACCACAGACAAGGGAGCTCTGCACAGGAAGTAAGCACAGGAAGGATCCCCTGAATCAGTCTCTTGAAATAGTTCAAAATAAACATTTCTCAAGAGATGAAAGTCCATTTGGGTAGAGACAATATTTATGCATAATACATTTACTAACATTAAAGGTCCCTGACTGCTTGGATCATCAGAAGTTATGCTAACACAGATCAACATCACAGTGCGTTCTTCAACAATTCTACCATCATGAGTTACACTTGTTTGATCTTGGGCCTTCCCTCCAGTTTGCTGGGAAAATGGCGATAATCCAGGGGAGCACCCATGGATACTCTGTGAAGATTAATATAAAACATTTAGAATAATTCTGGCACATAGTAAGTAAGCATTTAATAAATATTTGCCCATGTCATTATGAGGAATATCATCCCACTGCACAGTCATGTAATATGCTTTGGGCCTGTGTCAACCTCAGTACCTTAGAAGATCAGATTCATGTAATAAAGGATCAGGATAGACAAGTAAACCACAAGAAAACCAGGGAGAGATCCATAAACCTAGAAGACAGCATTTTACCTTTGGAATCTTATTGCCTGCAGTGGTATCTGATACTTGAAAGTCAGTGAATCCATATTAAATTAGCAACCAAGGATTATCATCATTACTAGAGAAATAAGTCAAACCCAAGTCTGGTAATTAATGTCCTAATACTGCCAACTTCTTTGCAATTGTTATAAATTTTGACATTACTGTTTTTGTTTTTTGCCCAAAAAAGCCATGAACACATTTTCATCATACAAAATTTAATGTTTTTTTTAGAAAACTCTTAAAGAATGTACATAAAATTTTAAAAATTACAATTATGTTTTTCTTAACATTAGTATATAAGACAAAACTTCCTCTAAGGCTAAGGAAAATAATCATAGTTTTGGTAATATAAAAAACTAAGCAATGAAAATATTACAATTATATTCATATTTTTATTGAACACTTTTTTTAAGGAGATTAAAAAAAAAAAAAAAAACAATGTCCATTAAGAACTCTAGCTAGCTTATGGGGCCCCTGTATGGCTCATTCGGTTAAGCATCTGACTTTGACTCAGGTCATGATCTCGTGGTGAGTTCAAGCCCCACATCAGGCTCTGTGTTGAGTCTACAGCCTGCTTCAGATTGTGTCTTCATCTCTCTCTGCCCCTCCTCCACAGAGGCTCTGTCTCTTTCTCAAAAAAGCCTTAAAAAAAAAAAAAGAGTTCTAGCTTAAACAATATACAAAGTGAAAATAGAATGTGCTATTGTTCTGATTAGTGACCAGATATGTTGCAATAATTCATATTATATTGCAAAAGGCATAAGCCTACTAAATGCCCATTCTCAGTGTAATATTCTAAATATTTAACTGACTCTGGCTGGATATTGACCAGTGAGAAAAGATGTTGTCTGTCAAATACCTGGACTGATCCCCATTCTTCTAAAAACATGCTTAAAGCCACCTTAAAGAAAAAGTGGATTTATGAGATATGCAAGATAGTATTTGCTGTTCTTTTCTTGCAGCATGCAGGAAGTATAGTCTCCAAGCCTTTCAGAGTTCTGCAAAGAACTGCAAAATATTCAGTTGCCCTTCTAGGTTACCATCCCACAAAAAACTTAATAGGCTAGAGTGGGTTAATCATTTGGAATAACAAAAGTACAGTTAGGACAGAACGGCATAAAACATATGTTGTGTATAAACGCAATATGTTCATCCTTTCACGATTTTATTTTCCCCACAGAACAAATAAACACCTTCCATAGGCCTTTGGCAAGTAGATTATTAATTTTTTTTTTTTTTTAATTCTGGTGTAGTTTCTACTAGTCTTAAAAATGCTTACCTTTGCTTCTGCATATTCCCCTGGGAGGAGGGATTATCAATCTTTTTTTTCCAATAGAGCTTTCTTGACATTAGACTTAGGGGAGGTGATTTTTCCTATTGAGTTCTTTGATGTTCATTCCTCACGTGGTTTCTTCAGATACTCTGTGTTTACATTTTTCCTTTTCAATTGTGTGGAGCCCAGTGATATCAGGAGCTACAGGAAATCTTTCCATTGCTACCTCGTTTTCAATTATTTTTATTTCATCTCAGAGTCAGACGTAGTTTTCTCGTTGAAAAATATTCTTATTAGCATGTGAGTGCTGTTCCAGACTGGTGAACACATTTAAATGTAGGTCATGCTGGGAAGGATTCCATTGCCTTTTCGGTTTTCCTTGCAGTAGTAATACCTCTCAGGATTCCTTGGGTCTCCTCTGTTTGTGGTGCCATAGGAGAACACTTGAAGCTTTTTCTGAAGGCTTTTTCCCTAACAGACCAGCAGCGAAGAATGCAGCAGCTGGGGGAGGGGGGGTTGGGGTGATCCTTCAGGCCTGGCCTCATATTACACTAGAGTCAATAGGAAATGTATACCCCTTCCTATGAAAAACTGTCACCCCCTTCCTCTGATTTCTGATGTGAGAAATACCAAAAGGTTTGACCTTGACTTTCTCTCATGCCCTACATGGCAGAGTTAAGCATGGCTGGGCTGTCGGGCACAAAGGTGGTGAAGGAAGCTCCAAAGGACTTCAAAGGGTCTTGTGTGCTAAAAGTGAGGCCAAGTCTGTGACAAGCTCTACATCCAGTTTGTAACCTCATTTAGTTCCATAAAGACCATTATCCGTAAAGAGCAGTACAATTTAAGAAACCAGAATTTTCTGTTTTTCTGCTCTTCCAATGAAATGAAACTATTCAGTGAATAATTAGCCTTGACTGGATTTAAACAAGAAGAAATAGGACATGCAGATGCTTTTACTAACACCAGGTTCCTTTGCCTCCCATCCAATAATCAGGGCTATTAACAGTCTTTTATGTAAAGGGTGGTGGTTTTACGTTTATGGAGAAATCTTAAAACTAGTAACTGAAAAATTAGGTGAAATTAGACATGTAACCTGAGCACCATTTCAAGAATAGCTAACTGGGAAATAGGAAGTACTCTGGATTAGAAAGTAATAGAATTATAAGCAGAGAAATATTGTGAAAAAGTTTGGACAAGTATTTCAAGCTACAATAGCCATAATGGACAGGCACAAAGCAAGGGTAATAGATCATATCCAGTCATCTTTCCAAAAGCCAAGATGGCTAATATAGTGCTGACATTTGAGACACTTAGTCAGAATTAAGTTGTCATTAGACTTAGCTATGAAAACTGGATTTAATTGCTAGCTTTGCCATTTAGCACCTCTTGAGGGTTAGTTTTTTTCAATAACGTGGAAATAATAGGCATATCCTGCCTGCTGAGTTTTGTGAAGATTATTTTTAAAAATAATTTTAAATATGCAGAGCTAGGATTACAGTGTGTGTTGATGGGGCCAAGGACAAGCACAAATCTTGTCTATCTGTAGTAATCACATATAGCCTGATGACTATCACAGGTAGATAAGCACCAAATTCTATGCCACTCCTGTTTCTGAGTTCATTTCATATGTATAATGATCACCCTTTAGAAAAAATGCCTAAGTGTTAGATTATTGCCCTTTGTGTTTGGTATTCGTTTGTGTACATACCACATCACATGACAAAGCAGTGCAGGTGGGTGGAAAGAGTGCGAATGCAAAGCCTGAGTCTCTTGACATTAACCTCCAGCTCTGCCTCCTTCTATTTGTGGGAGGTGAAGCCAAGTAACTTCTTTGAAGCTGAAATTTTTCACCTGCAAAATGAGTAGAACACCTACCTCACAAGGTTGCTGTCAAGACCTAGCTCGTAGTTTTTGTAAGCATCCATAAGACTATTTGGTACAGCAATCGAACCTTTATTATGTTTTCAAAATGATTTCCATCGGGGAAACTGGGTGGCTCAGTCGGTTGAGCATTCCTCTCTTGATTCGAGCCTGCCCCCATCAGGCTCCATGCTGGGCATGGAAACTGCTTGAGATTCTCTCTCACTCTGCCCCTCCACTGCTTTTGCTCTCCCTCAAAAAAAAATTTTTTTTTAATTAAAATTATTTCCAGATCCTTTCACCTGATTGACACACACAAGACAGTTTGAGACGAAATGGATTCTGCCTTAAAAGTATCCTCAGGCAAACCATCAGAGCCAACTCATTCCCTCCAAAATTGGCTTTCAAGGTCTTACCTTCTTATTTTTTTTTAGTTTTTTTTTTAACGTTTATTTATTTTTGAGACAGAGACAGAGCATGAACGGGGGAGGGTCAGAGAGAGGGAGACACAGAATCTGAAACAGGCTCCAGGCTCTGAGCTGTCAGCACAGAGCCCGACGCAGGGCTCGAACTCACAGACCGCGAGATCATGACCTGAGCCGAAGTCTGCCGCTTAACCGATTGAGCCACCCAGGTGCCCCACGTCTTACCTTCTTAAACACCTCTTCTGCTTACTTGTGATCAAAGAAATTATTCGTGTCTCTCATAGTCCAGAGGATCCAGAAAGAGAACCCATTTAAAAGTTAGTTCTTAACCATTATTCTTTCCTCAAAGAGTAGGTTGACTTCCTCAGCTAGATTCCATTCCATTCCTTCTATCTACAGTTGGAATTGGTGACCTCCCTATGGCCTGAGAACACTCTTGTCATTCCAATCTCTTAACTGCACTTTCAGTGCTTTTTGTCAACCTTTTCCCCTCTACACCTACTAAAAAGCACATTATTGAAGGTTAAAGTCAAGTTCTATCTATTGCCATGAAGCTTTCCTGTCTACCTGGCCCCATGTTGACTCTTCTGACTCTTAGTTCTCATAGTACTTATTTTCTGTACCAATAACTTTGGACTTCCCTCGAATAAGTTGACCATTATTATTCAAGGCAAAGCTCTAGATTTTACACATCTTATATTCCAAGATGGTCTAAAATTGTGCTATGGATAGGATACTTTATTTTCTGAGTTATATAAATGAATTGGACACAAAAGCATTTTATTGAAAACATCCCAAAGCACTGTACATTCAACAATGACACTGTGGTTTTCTGCTCCAATGCTCAGATTTCATGATCCCAGAGAGACAAATTAATTACATTTCTTTTTCTATTATGCATTTTTCCCCACTTAGCCACCAAGTGGTCTTCAGTTGCTTTGTTGGCCACTCTGATGGTTATAATAAATGTCAGCAAGTGCTGGCAGGAATCCATGTGCTACAGATCCCAGAGGAGCAGATACAGCTCCTTCCCCCCAGTTGTACAAATACTCACTATCCACAACAATTCTGTTTCCTGAAAGAGACATCCCTCATTCCCAATGGTATACATCTAACCACTCTTTCCTGTAACAAAATGCCACTAAGCAAGAAAAAAAAAAATGCAGTAGCTGATGAGGTGAAATGATAAATGCATGAAGTTTTCAGCATCAGATAGATCAAGATATGGCCAAATTCTAGAAGTGACAGAAAGCTGAATCATTATTTAATGTGTAAAAAATATATAGGCTTTTACCTGGAAATTATTGTCTTTTGAATGATTTTTGAGAATCGTGGGCTCTCCCTCAGTATATAAAACTAACAGGACGGTGGTTTTGTTGAAATAGATTATTTCCCCTAAGAGGCAAAACCTCCAGTCACCTTTGTACTGTCAGATTTCCTGGACTTCTCTACCTGCCCTCAAAAGGCAGAGCCATACAGAAAGCCTCAGTCCCTAGTTAATCTGATCAGAACTACAAGAAACCACATCCAGTTCTGTATGTAGAGGTGGCTTTATGGAGGTTCTCAAAGTGCTCAGTCAGCGTCCAGGTTGTACTACACAAGTAGGGAAAAGACTTTCTCTAATGCAGTCATTAAATATTTCTGTTCTTTCCCACAACTTTTGTTCAGTCTCTAGTTACAAAAGGAATTACTCAAGCAGGTTTCATAGAAGTAATGATATTGTTAATAAATTAACCAAACAGCTGCATATCAAAAAAAAGTTTTAAATAGTAGAGAGATTCTAAGTCATTCATCCAACATTATTTGGCAAGGTGCAACGGATCATCCCGAAGAACATTCTACCTGATAGGACACAAATGCTCACCAGCTCTACATTTATACCTTGGGGGTAGGGGGTTAAGAGTCTTGCTGACATGGACCCAGTACCTGAAGAGCTATCATCCACTAATCTATCTTCTAGTTGAACATTATCAAGAAAGAGGCATCCCACAAAAACCATTTCCTCAACCTCAAGTTGCAGATGACTTTTTAACTAATATTTTGCAGCTACAGAGAAAACCTGCAGTCAGAGGATTATTCCAGGGCTTCTGACTTTTCCATCAATTCGTGCAACCAGTATTGCACAACCACTTCCCACAGTCCGAACCAGGAGTGATAAGCTATTATGAAAAGCAACTCAATGCTGGGGAGAGGACATCCAGCTGTCCTAAATGCACAAAACAACAGGTAATTCAAAGCCATGCATTTGAAATTTTAAAATTACCAAATCCCTGAAATAGAGAGTCAGGGACGGCCTCAATTCATGTTCATAAGATTCATTTCTGATAAGTCTAAAATTCTGGAAAGGCAAACAGACATGCAGAATGGACATTTGTCATTTTGCTTAAAATGCACAAAATAGTTTAAATTATTGATTACAGGATCCAGAAGTTCCTTGATATATATTCCCCAAGTAAGCTCATGAATAAGTGTTCTAAAAGCAAATGTTTTTTTTTTTTTTTCCCCCTGGGCAAACTTGCAGATGTCATTCAGCCAGAGATGTTAAAAGATTTGATGGTAATTTAGACACAGAGCTCCCTTTCTCTGCACACATGCTTAAAAACTGCATTTCTGAAAATTGGGCCAGACAAGATCTTCTCATCTGGGTATCTGTGATAATGATGACTATGCAGCAAAGAAACTCTGGGAAAGGCTTTGATGTCTTTGAGACAAGAAGGTATGAAACAGATAAGAGGCAAGGGAAAAACAGCTCAGTAATGATTTAGAATTAAGAGGTAACTGATGGTCTCATGGAAAGTTCTCAGTCGGACCCAGGGACCAAGTATGCAATAAGATCTGCCCCTAACCCTGCAGCTTAAAACAGTTAATATGTGGTTGACTACTATTGTCATCATCCTGTTACAATGACTTTTTTTTTTTACATTTTATTTTATTTTTTTTTCAATATATGAAATATATTGTCAAATTGGTTTCCATACAACACCCAGTGCTCATCCCAAAAGGTGCCCTCCTCAATACCCATCACCCACCCTCCCCTCCCTCCCACCCCCCATCAACCCTCAGTTTGTTCTCAGTTTATAACAGTCTCTTATGCTTTGGCTCTCTCCCACTCTAACCTCTTTTTTTTTTTTCTTCCCCTCCCCCATGGGTTTCTGTTAAGTTTCTCAGGATCCACATAAGAGTGAAACCATATGGTATCTGTCTTTCTCTGTATGGCTTATTTCTCTTAGCATCACACTCTCCAGTTCCATCCACGTTGCTACAAAAGGCCATATTTCATTCTTTCTCATTGCCACGTAGTATTCCATTGTGTATATAAACCACAATTTCTTTATGCATTCATCAATTGATGGACATTTAGGCTCTTTCCATAATTTGGCTATTGTTGAGAGTGCTGCTATAAACATTGGGGTACAAGTGCCCCTATGCATCAGTACTCCTGTATCCCTTGGGTAAATTCCTAGCAGTGCTATTGCTGGGTCATAGGGTAGGTCTATTTTTAATTTTCTGAGGAACCTCCACACTGCTTTCCAGAGTGGCTGCACCAATTTGCATTCCCACCAACAGTGCAAGAGGGTTCCCATTTCTCCACATCCTCTCCAGCATCTATAGTCTCCTGATTTGTTCATTTTGGCCACTCTGACTGGCGTGAGGTGATACCTGAGTGTGGTTTTGATTTGTATTTCCCTGATAAGGAGCGACGCTGAACATCTTTTCGTGTGCCTGTTGGCCATCCGGATGTCTTCTTTAGAGAAGTGTCTATTCATGTTTTCTGCCCATTTCTTCACTGGGTTATTTGTTTTTCGGGTGTGGAGTTTGGTGAGCTCTTTATAGATTTTGGATACTAGCCCTTTGTCCGATATGTCATTTGCAAATATCTTTTCCCATTCCGTTGGTTGCCTTTTCGTTTTGTTGGTTGTTTCCTTTGCTGTGCAGAAGCTTTTTATCTTCATAAGGTCCCAGTAATTCAATTTTGCTTTTAATTCCCTTGCCTTTGGGGATGTGTCGAGTAAGAGATTGCTACAACTGAGGTCAGAGAGGTCTTTTCCTGCTTTCTCCTCTAGGGTTTTGATGGTTTCCTGTCTCACATTCAGGTCCTTTATCCATTTGGAGTTTATTTTTGTGAATGGTGTGAGAAAGTGGTCTAGTTTCAACCTTCTGCATGTTGCTGTCCAGTTCTCCCAGCACCATTTGTTAAAGAGACTGTCTTTTTTCCATTGGATGTTCTTTCCTGCTTTGTCAAAGATTAGTTGGCCACGCGTTTGTGGGTCTAGTTCTGGGGTTTCTATTCTATTCCATTGGTCTATGTGTCTGTTTTTGTGCCAATACCATGCTGTCTTGATGATTACAGCTTTGTAGTAGAGGCTAAAGTCTGGGATTGTGATGCCTCCTGCTTTGGTCTTCCTCTTCAAAATTACTTTGGCTATTCGGGGCCTTTTGTGGTTCCATATGAATTTTAGGATTGCTTGTTCTAGTTTCGAGAAGAATGCTGGTGCAATTTTGATTGGGATTGCATTGAATGTGTAGATAGCTTTGGGTAGTATTGACATTTTGACAATATTTATTCTTCCAATCCATGAGCAGGGAATGTCTTTCCATTTCTTTATATCTTCTTCAACTACCTTCACAAGCTTTCTATAGTTTTCAGCATACAGATCTTTTACATCTTTGGTTAGATTTATTCCCAGGTATTTTATGCTTCTTGGTGCAATTGTGAATGGGATCAGTTTCTTTATTTGTCTTTCTGTTGCTTCATTGTTAGTGTATAAGAATGCAACTGATTTCTGTACATTGATTTTGTATCCTGCAACTTTGCTAAATTCATGTATCAGTTCTAGCAGACTTTTGGTTTAGTCTATTGGATTTTCCATGTATAATATCATGTCATCTGCAAAAAGCTTGACTTCATCTTTGCCAATTTTGATGCCTTTGATTTCCTTTTGTTGTCTGATTGCTGATGCTAGAAGTTCCAAAACTATGTTAAACAACAGCGGTGAGAGTGGGCATCCCTGTCGTGTTCCTGATCTCAGGGAAGAAGCTCTCAGTTTTTCCCCATTGAGGATGATGTTAGCTGTGGGCTTTTCAGAAATGGCTTTTATGATGTGTAAGTATGTTCCTTCTATCCCGACTTTCTCAAGGGTTTTTATTAAGAAAGGGTGCTGGATTTTGTCAAAAGCCTTTTCTGCATCGATTGACAGGATCATATGGTTCTTCTTTTTTTTTTTTTTTATTAATGTGATGTATCACGTTGATTGATTTGCGGATGTTGAACCAGCCCTGCATCCCAGGAATGAATCCCACTTGATCATGGTGAATAATTCTTTTTATATGCTGTTGAATTCGATTTGCTAGTATCTTATTGAGAATTTTTGCATCCATATTCATCAGGGATATTGGCCGGTAGTTCTCTTTTTTTACTGGGTCTCTGTCTGGTTTGGGAATCAAGGTAATACTGGCTTCATAGAATGAGTCTGGAAGTTTCCCTTCCCTTTCTATTTCTTGGAATAGCTTGAGAAGGATAGGTATTATCTCTGCTTTAAACGTCTGGTAGAACTCCCCTGGGAAGCCATCTGGTTCTGGACTCTTATTTGTAGGGAGATTTTTGATAACCGATTCAATTTCTTCGCTGGTTATGGGTCTGTTCAAGCTTTCTCTTTCCTCCTGATTGAGTTTTGGAAGAGTGTGGGTGTTTAGGAATTTGTCCATTTCTTCCAGGTTGTCCAATTTGTTGGCATATAATTTTTCATAGTATTCCCTGATAATTGTTTGTATCTCTGAGGGATTGGTTGTAATCATTCCATTTTCATTCATGATTTTATCTATTTGGGTCATCTCCCTTTTATTTTTGAGAACCCTGGCTAGAGGTTTGTCAATTTTGTTTATTTTTTCAAAACACCAACTCTTGGTTTCCTTGATCTGCTCTACCGTTTTTTTAGATTCTATATTGTTTATTTCTGCTCTGATCTTTATTCTCTTCTTCTGCTGGGTTTAGGCTGCCTTTGCTGTTCTGCTTCTATTTCCTTTAGGTGTGCTGTTAGATTTTGTATTTGGGATTTGTCTTGTTTCTTGAGATAGGCCAGGATTGCAATGTCTTTTCCTCTCAGGACTGCCTTCGCTGCGTCCCAAAGCGTCTGGATTGTTGTATTTTCATTTTCATTTGTTTCCATGTATCTTTTAATTTCTTCTCGAATTGCCTGGTTGACCCACTCATTCTTGAGTAGGGTGTCCTTTAACCTCCATGCTTTTGGAGGTTTTCCAGACTTTTTCCTGTGGTTGATTTCAAGCTTCATAGCATTGTGGTCTGAAAGTATGCATGGTATAATTTCAATTCTGGTAAACTTATGAAGGGCTGTTTTGTGACCCAGTAAATGATCTATCTTGGAGAATGTTCCATGTGCACTCAAGAAGAAAGTATATTCTGTTGCTTTGGGATGCAGAGTTCTAAATATATCTGTCAAATCCATCTGATCCAATGTATCATTCAGGGCCCTTGTTTCTTTATTGACCATGTGTCTAGATGATCTATCCATTTCTGTAAGTGGAGGTTTAAGTCCCCTGCAATTACCACATTCTTATCAATAAGGTTGCTTATGTTTATGAGTAATTGTTTTATATATTTGGGGGCTCCGGTATTCGGTGCATAGACATTTATAATTGTTAGCTCTTCCTGGTGGATAGACCCTGTAACTATTATATAATGTCCTTCTTCATCTCTTGTTACAGCCTTTAATTTAAAGTCTAGTTTGTCTGATATAAGTATGGCTACTCCAGCTTTCTTTTGGCTTCCAGTAGCATGATAAATAGTTCTCCATCCCCTCACTCTCAATCTAAAGGTGTCCTCAGGTCTCTTGTAGACAGCCAATAGATGGGTCTTGTTTTTTTATCCATTCTGATACCCTATGTCTGTTGGTTGGCACATTTAATCCATTTACATTCAGTGTTATTATAGAAAGATACGGGTTTAGAGTCATTGTGATGTCTGTATGTTTTATGCTTGTAGTGATGTCTCTGGTACTTTGTCTCACAGGATCCCCCTTAGGATCTCTTGTAGGGCTGGTTTAGTGGTGACAAATTCCTTCAGTTTTTGTTTGTTTGGGAAGACCTTTATCTCTCCTTCTATTCTAAATGACAGACTTGCTGGATAAAGGATTCTCGGCTGCATATTTTTCCTGTTTAGCACACTGGTAATATCGTGCCAATTCTTTCTGGCCTGCCAAGTTTCAAAAGAGAGATCAGTCACGAGTCTTATAGGTCTCCCTTTATATGTGAGGGCACGTTTACCCCTTGCTGCTTTCAGAATTTTCTCTTTATCCTTGTATTTTGCCAGTTTCACTATGATATGTCGTGCAGAGGATCGATTCAAGTTACGTCTGAAGGGAGTTCTCTGTGCCTCTTGGATTTCAATGCGTTTTTCCTTCCCCAGTTCAGGGAAGTTCTCAGCTATTATTTCTTCAAGTACCCTTTCAGCACCTTTCCCTCTCTCTTCCTCCTCTGGGATACCAATTATGCGTATATTATTTCTTTTTAGTGTATCACTTAGTTCTCTAATTTTTATCCCTCTTTTTTTATCTCTCTTTTTCTCAGCTTCCTCTTTTTCCATAACTTTATCTTCTAGTTCACCTATTCTCTCCTCTGCCTCTTCAATCTGAGCTGTGGTGGTTTCCATTTTTTTTTTGCATTTCGTTTAAAGCGTTTTTCAGCTCCTCATGACTGTTCCTTAGTCCCTTGATCTCTGTAGCAAGAGATTCTCTGCTGTCCTCTATACTGTTTTCAAGCCCAGCGATTAATTTTATGACTATTATTCTAAATTCACTTTCTGTTATATTATTTAAATCCTTTTTGATCAGCTCATTAGCTGTTGTTATTTCCTGGAGATTCTTCTGAGGGGAATTTTTCCGTTTGGTCATTTTGGATAGTCCCTGGAGTGGTGAGGACCTGCAGGGCACTTCCCCTGTGCTGTGGTGTATAACTGGAGTTGGTGGGCGGGGCCGCAGTCAGACCCGATGTCTGCCTCCAGCCCACCACTGGGGCCACAGTCAGACTGGTGTGTGCCTTCTCTTCCCCTCTCCTAGGGGCGGGATTCACTGTGGGGTGGCGTGGCCCGTCTGGGCTACTTGCACACTGCCAGGCTTGTGATGCTGGGGATCTGGCGTATTAGCTGGGGTGGGTAGGCAAGGTGCACGGGGGCAGGAGGGGCAGGCTTAGCTCGCTACTCCTTCGGTGATCCACTTCAGGAGGGGCCCTGTGGCAGCGGGAGGGAGTCAGATCCGCTGCCGGAGGTTTGGCTCCGCAGAAGCACAGAGTTGGGTGTTTGCACGGAGTGAACAAGTTCCCTGGCAGGAACAGGTTCCCTTTGGGATTTTGGCTGGGGGATGGGCGAGGGAGATGGCGCTGACTAGCGCCTTTGTTCCCCACCAAACTGAGCTCTGTCGTCCGGGGGCTCAGCAGCTCTCCCTCCCTTTGTCCTCCAGCCTTCCTGCTTTCTGAGCAGAGCTGTTAACTTATGACCTCCCAGACGCTAAGTCGCGCTTGCTGTCGGAACACACTCCATCAGGCCCCTCCGCTTTTGCCAGCCAGACTCGGGGGCTCTGCTTGGCCGCCGAGCCGCCCCCCGCCCTAGATCTCTCCCGCCAGTCCGTGGAGCACGCACCACCTCGCCGCCCTTCCTACCCTCTTCCGTTGTCCTCTTGTCTGCGCTTGGCTCCGGAGACTCCGTTCTGCTAATCCTCTAGCAGTTTTCTGGGTTAGGCAGGTGTAGGTGGAATCTAAGTGATCTGCAGGACGCGCGGTGAGCCCAGCGTCCTCCTATGCCGCCATCTTCCCAGGTATCCTGTTACATGACTTTTGAGGCAAGAACTTATTATGCCTTTTCCTCTGGAAACAATAAAATGGGAATTCTATCTGACATGTAGCTCAGCTGGTAACTTTAGCACGTGGCCTTGGTGCAGTATCTAAGGGCCAGAGCAGTATACTAGAAATCACCAGTGTCCTGTGTCCTAGTCGATTCACAACAGACAAATGGAGCCCTTTCTGATTTTGGTTTTTTACTAACATTGGAATTTTAACACCAGAATTGCAAGGAAGTATCAACAGAAGAACCAGTATAGTAGAAAAATTCATCTGATGATGGTTCTATGAGACTTTCAGATTCCTTACTTGGGTTATAAATTAGTCATAGCATCAAATAAGCCTATTTTTTAGTGGCAATAGGTTTTTATTGTCAAATATGTAAATTCCATATAGTCAGATATATAACAAACCTGGGTTAAATCTAGGGTTAAATTCAGCTAAGCCTTTCTGGCCACATTCACCACAAGCCACTAGTTAGTCTCATAGTTGATGGGGCTGAGGAAGATTTTTTAGAGATGCACAAATAGCCTAAAGGAATTAATAGTCCAGAATTTTTAAATTCCACTTGCTCACAATCAGACAGACACAATCATAAAATAATTTGTAAGATACTAAATGACACTGACAAAAACAGAAGGAAAAAATATATACAGATATTTAAGAAGTGCACAATGAAAAAAATAATGCAGGTTTCCAACTAAGTAATCATCAAGACAAAACTGCCCAACCCATTGGGATTTTACAAAGGACAACATGAATGTGTTGCAAGGTAATAGAAATTAAGCTATAAAAAGCAAAGATATTTCTCAGAATGAAGGCAAAATAATGTACTCCAATGGTCTTTGGAAACATGTCAAATAAAGCCTGTGATTTGAGAAAATAATACCAAGAAACCAAGTAAGAGGCCTCAAGTCTTTCCCAGTCCCTCTTCCCATTTGGACAATATAGTTTGGATCATGGACCATCAATTTAACTACACCTGTGGAAATAGGAGTGCTGGTAATAAAAGACAGAAACAAAAACAAACTAGCATTCTTATTTCTTTTCACTTGAGAAATTATTTAAAATCACATCACTTAGTGTCAACATTAATTTCACTTTCTCATTTTTTCAAGATTTTGTTATCAACTTTGTTTGTATTTTAATGATGAAAATCCCATTTGAAATATGCATAATTTAGGCAAGGTTAATTTTAACTCTCAAATTTTTCATTTCTACAAAATAGAAATAGAGCTGAGGAGAGACTCAAAGATAATATATATTGCCAGACATGTTCTAGGTGTCCAATAATGGTTAGTCCCCACAAATTACTCATGTATAATCAATTATTTTTTATGAGCGTTTTAAACATACTGTCCCCAGTATCCACCAGGTTCTTTTAAAGGTCTGAGGCAAAAACCATCGAAATGGTCTTCAAAATGCTAAGGTGCCTACATTCCTGCTCCAGATCCTTCTTAAAAATAGTTAGCAGCTCAGTTTTGAGCACTATTATGTGTTGATTTAGGTTTTAAGAAGCTCACAATATTGCTCACTCCAATCATATCATGTAAGACTAAAAGCACTGAAGATGACAAATTAAGGCTTTTCAGGTAAATGTACAAGTTATAAGCAATTTTTCAGGAAAAGGCAATGTTTATAGCAGGAGCAAGCATCAGTGAAAGTTATTTTGTAGAGCCAAAAAATAAAAAGGAAATGTCAGCGCATTTCAACAAATATTTACTCAACGTCTACTATGCAAAAGGCAGACAGAAGTTAGAAGTGCAGAGAAAGTGTTCTACTATACATTCCAGAGAAGGGAGCCTTTCCTATCTGCTCTTGGGGCCAGTGTTACTCAACATTTGGTCAGTAGAGAAGAGCAGACATTATGTTTGTAGGTGTCATAAAGGGAAAATCCTTTGGAGAATCCATGGAACTTAGAAAAGGAAAGGCAGACTAAAAATTCAAGGCAAGAAGAACTGTGGTCAGATAGGTTCTCAATTTTTGTGAATATGTGATTGCCTTCCCCACCCTGCTAAAATATCATAGCCCACATATCCACTCAGAAGCAACCATGATGATCAAATTCAAGACTGAAAATACCAAGTATTCTCCAGGTTACAGAGCCACTGGAAACCTCTTCTATTGCTGGTGGGAATACAAATTAACAAGACCATTTTGGAAAAAAGGCTTCATAGTATACATACCATATGACCCAACAATTCTACTCCTGCATATATACGTAACAGAAATGAGTGGTTATGGCCTCCAAAGGCATGCATGAGAACATTTATAGCAGCTTTATTTCTAATAGCACAAAATTGAGAACAGCTCAAATATCCATCAATAGTAGGATGGGCAAATAATATGTATTTTATTCATAGAATGACCTAATATACTGCAAAGATAAAGAACTAGTGATGGATAGAGCATGGATACATCTAATAGACAAATGCAGTGAAAGAAGCACAATCTTTTTTTTTTTTAATGTTTATTTATTTTTGAGACAGAGAGAGACAGAGCATGAATGGGGGAGGGGCAGAGAGAGAGAGGGAGACAGAATCGGAAGCAGGCTCCAGGCTCTGAGCCATCAGCCCAGAGCCGGACGCGGGGCTCGAACTCACGGACCGTGAGATCGTGACCTGAGCCGAAGTCGGACGCTTAACCGACTGAGCCACCCAGGCGCCCCAAAAGAAGCAGAATCTTAATGAGTATACACTGTGTGGTTCAAAACAGACAAAAGTGATCTGTGTTGACAGAAGTCAACATAGTATATCTTTGAAATACTCCTGGATGGCAACTGACTGGGAAAGGGAAGGAAGTTTTTTTGTTTTTTTTTTTTTTTTTTCTCCCTCTAGTGATATAAATGCTGTACATTGATCCGGGTATTACTTGCAATGATATATACATTTATTAAAATGTAAGCCACAAATAATCATCTCATTGTAGGCAACGTTGTGTGTCTGTGTGCAGTAAAAAGAAAATGTAACTAGGAAAAGTAGCTAATAAGTCACCAAATGTACATTAAAAATATCTAAAGATCTATTGTGCCAATCAGCAATGACCAATATTTTAGCCCTTGCTTAATGTCTTCTATTTGTGGTGTTTTTGTCCATTCCTCCCCGGATAGCCCTCTTCTTAAGACATATGGCTGAAATGGCCTAGCATACTTCAGAGCCTAACACAAAGCTGGAAGGCACCCACACATGTTCAAATCACGGGCCTGATAATCACAACAATGCCCCCTGTCAATTACCGTGCTATACCCAGTGAAATAACTAATTTTCCCATCAACTCTATGAAGTGGGTGTTCTTTATTCCCAGGCTATAACTGGAGAAACGGAGGCTCAAAGACCTCCTCTAAATAATAAGGGAAAGAGCAGTAACTCAAATGCTGTATACAAATCTCATGTTCTCTGCCACAGACTCTTCCAGCTGTTGCAGTCAGTATGCTGATTAGAAAACATTTGCTTAAAACTGTCCTTCTGGCAGATTTTCATCATCATGACTCTACCCTTAGTGATCAGTTTGGTGCATCAGGGCTCTACCCTTAGTGATCAGTTTGGTGCCCCTGCCAATATCAGAGGCCATCCTCATTAAACAAAATGCCTGCAGTTCTGTAGCAAACACGACTCAAGACCTTACTAAGAGCTCATGTCTACATAGCTCACATGGTTGGTTCATAGTTCCACAGCCTCCTAAGTGGTCTATCACTTTTCAGGCTATCCCCATATGAAGTCACTCAAATGAAAATACTCAGGGCTCTCAGTTATGTGTTTAATTTCATTTGCCATCCTGTATTCAGTTATTATTAAATTTATAATGTTAGGGATAGTTTTTGATATACATAATGGCCCCCTTATTCTGAGAATTTCTTAATGCCCTGTTACTCTGAACATTTCTTAACCTATTCAGCAAAATCACAAATTTGAATTGTTTTTTATTTCTAGAAAGACAATCCAAGCTCTCTTAGAATAGCCATTGATTATTGTGTAGTATGACCAAAGCAGATTCACACTCGGAGGAGAGTATGCTACCAATCCACGTCCAGAGAGCGAGAGAGAGCTTCTTTGGAAAGATTTCACGGTCTTATTTTACCATCTGTACTGAATAACACCATCAGCCTACAAGTTTTTGACAGTTCTGTATCCTTTTCTCACCTAATTCTACCTGACAGCCAAAAGTAGATCACATTTATTGAACATCAGCACATTTTTAGGTGGCATGGGCATCTCTTTCATGATGATATGTCACATTTAATTCACAAATAGGTAGAATGCCCTTTAGTATTGGCAAATTCATATTCATCATGCACTTTCTGAAGACAGTTAAACAATGAGGTGTCTCATAGGAGCCTTATTATCTCATCATATATTCTGGATTAAATGCTTCCTGGAAGACTGAATCCAGTTGTGGGTGCCTTTAACTTGAGAAAAAGGTGCTTAAAGAGAGATTAACTCCCAAAGGAAGTAGAGTAAGAGAAATCCCGGAGTAATGGAACAAAAGCTTTTAGAGGAACATAGATGTCATTACAGACCTACAAGAGACTCATCTGGGTTTAAAATGGATTCCACAAATTTATGTCATCTTCAAACTATAGCCTCAGTTTGCTCATCTGCAGATTCATTCAACTGTGGGGTGCAAAGCCCAACAGTTCCACAAAAAATAGATCTCTTCACCTGAAAGGAGTTTCTTCAACTAACTTCAACCCAACAGGTTTTCAATCCTTATATTCCTGTGTTATCCTCTGTGGATAGAGAAACCCAGGGGATAATTGATGTGGCTGCTCACAGCAGCCATTTTTGAACTGAACTATACAAACCGCCTTACAGAAGACGTTCTGACTGAGATGCCCTCTAGGGTCCTTGCTTTGTGCTGTTTATCTTTCTAACATTGGGGCTGGACTTGAACTAGTCTGGCACACAGAAATTCTCATTTTGCTGTTGATTACGGTTAGGTGATATTATTTCTCAAAGACAGGTTACAGAATCATTCTCCTCTTTATACAGTCTCAAGACACTTCCCCCAACACACGCACACCCGCAATCAGCAAACCTGACAGCAGTTCTAAATTCTCTGGTTTTACTTGGCTTGCCTTCCCTAGGAGATGGTTTTCTTACTTTCTATTGTTGCTATCTATGCCTTAATGAAAAAGGATGAAAGAAACTCATGCAGGTATTTGTAAATACATAAGGAGTCATTTGGGGGCTTGTTTTGTGACACTTCATACACAGCCATGGAGTCCCAGAACTGCCACTTAGATGTGACATAACCTGGAAAAGGTCATGAGGCTCCCAGTGCCCCACTTTTCTCATCTGTGAAACGGACAAAACATTAGTAATCATAGTATCTATCCTATAGGATGGTTCTAAGTAACAAAGGAGTCTATCAAACAGTAGGGTGACTGCCATTTAGCAAGCATTTAATAAATTATAGCAATAGATTTACTACGAAATGCATTTAAAAACAGTAACTGGTTTTATTCATTCTAAGTGCTTAATATAGAGAATATTATGTAGTTTTGTTTTTCTTTGCCTCCAACACTTTCAGACTCTTAATTTCTGAGGTATTGAAGATCTGACACACAGTAGACACCAAATAAAAGCTGTTAACTGAATGATGTCAAAAAAGTGAAAGGAAATTTTATTTCAGCTGTTCAGATGTAAAGCCTTTATGATGTCAACTATTTTTAAAAGGTTCTATGCTCAATTGTAATGCATGAAAGAGAAGAAAATCTGCCAGATAACAAAAAGAACACTTCCCTGTGGACACCTACTCAGAAAGTGCTAACTAAATAGAAAATTCAAGGTTCTGAGCATTTTGTGATCTAGTGTTTCGAATGTCTTCATTAGAGTGTCTTCATTCCAGTAATTTCAAGACTACAAAACCTAAGTATTTTCACAAAACGTGACAAAGTCTATTTATATTGATGGTACAGCTGAATTAAATAATGTGTGTCAAGGCGTTCTGTTCAGAAACCTATTAACCCTATTGCCAACAAAGTGTTGTAGTTAAGTTTTCATTAAGACTAAGCAACGGTATAATAATCATATGAAATTGCCTGATTTGTATGAAGTTGTTGGTAATGATGTACTTATTTCTTCTCTTTAAATGGTAGATTACTGCAGCAAATCTCCCTTGAGCAACAAACTTATTTCATTTTCTTCATCTTTAGCACTGAACTTCAGATGAGACCTCACTATTGCTCTATTCAATGGCTAAAAACTGAAGCTGGGTTAAAATGGAAAGAACTGTTGAGAGTTGATTAAGAATTTTATAACAATAAGGGCCCGTGGATGGCTCAGTCGGTTAAACGTCTGACTCTTGATTTCAGCCCAGGTCATGAGACTGGCCCTGCATTGCATCGGGCTCTGCACGGGCATGGAGCCTGCTTAAGATTGTTTATCCCACTCTCGCTGCCCTACCCCACCCCACCACACACAAAAATAACATTGTAAAAATAAAAAAAATTATATTGGGTGGGAGTTTGAACTCCTACTCTGAAGTTGCTGTCATCTCATTCTAATTTTGAATCTGTGGTTTTATTAGATACCAAACTTTAGTAGTTTTCTATAATTAAATCTATACTGATTAAAAAATAAATAAATCTATACTGATCAACAGAAATTAGAACAGTTTATAACATTATGTATGTTTATTTACCTGAATACTCTTATGACATAAAAAGCGTTACCATTCCTTAACTAACGCCTCCCACCACTATTGCCACTTGACCTTTCATTCCAGTCCAACATCCAATATATTGATTTCAGTGGTATCATAATTATCAATTTCTATGACAACTTCGTAATACTATAGTCAACATTAGATCTCATTAGTGTACTTACCAAATGCTTCCATGAGAAGATTCACTGTCTATAATGACAAACCTTACATGATTATTTTTTCCCCTCTGAAGGGATTTGTGGTTGTTTTCCTCTGAAAGTTCAATTAGTCCTGCTTTTCCTATTTAAGCTATCAGGATTCCTACTGGAAATAGCATTTCCCTTTCCAAAAACTCCAGGTTAACCTCCTTTAGCAATATTCAAAGTGTGCACACTTGTTTCAATGACCTGCATGAACTGCGTATGGGACTCCAGTGATGTCTGGTCAGTTGCTGGGCACTAGTGAAGCATGGCCTGCAGGTTGCCCCTATTATTGTATAATCTTCTGTCTCCCTTACTACATGGGTTAAATAATCATCCATTTTGGAAAAGGACCTCTGTAATAGTACTTAACTGTGTTTTCTGAGCATTTGCTAGTATTGCCTTTCTTTTCTTCTAAACTAACTTACTTTCATCTTCTTACCATTCTTGTCACTGAGTATAAATAAACCTCAAGGACAGCTACTGACATGCAAATCTATTTATCAGCAAAGGGAAAATGTTTTTTATCTTAATTCAACTCAGTTCAACATGCATTTATTAGGCATCCATTTCATGGCAGGTACTGAGCCAGGAATCCAGGAAACACAATAGAATTTGTTTCTGTCTTTAAGAGGTTTATCAGGGGATTTTGGTATGTGAAAATGAAACCCTATAACGTAACAAGTGCTGAAATGTATCTTTAATGCAATGTATAGTGATCTTTAAGACTCATTTTAGCATAGTGATTAAAAACATGGACTCTGAAAGGACTCACTCAGAACTACATTGTCTCAGTTTGAATCCCAGCTCTCATTCTTACTAGATGTGTGACTTTGAGCAAGTAACTTAACTTTTCTGTGCCTCAGGTCTGTAATCTGTAAAATAAGGATAAAATTAGTGCCTACCTCATGGTGTCATTGTAAGTTACTATTTACACTAAATATAGTTAATATTTAAAAAGGGCTTACGATAGTGTTTAGCACATACTAGAAGCTATATAAAAGCTTGTTGAATAAAATAATGGAGAGTGAACAAATTGCTTAGGAGGTGAGAGAAAAGCTGATCCCAGTGAGATATCAGGAAAAGTACATCAGAGAACTGGTATTACTTAATACCAGTCTTTAAGAATGAATCTAAGTCTTTAAGAATGAATCAAGTTTTCCAAAAAGGAAAAGAAGAAGAAAGCATAAATAATGACATCTAGGTATGTCAGGTCCTTAAAGAGATTTAGTAAAGGGCTCATCTGTTCCTACAAATCGAAGAAAACCTTCATTAAAAAGAGCCATCGAAGCTGCATCTATGCAGGAAGAGGAAAACAAGTTGTGAAGGAGCAAGTTAAGGACTTTAGATATCAATGACAAGACAATGGACAGCTTTTAAACTTCTAACTGGTGTTATGAGATTGGTATTTTAGAAAGATAATTTTGATTATAGGAAATGAGTTGAAGCAACAAAGGCTAAAGGTAGGATGGTTAGTTAAGAGACCACAGTCTGGGAGGAGACATCCCAAAAAAGTAGGAGGTCATTAATAGAGAAGGAGATAAACATTCTCTTAGAAGACAGAACCTTTCTCATGAAATACCTAGTCACCTCCTGGAGAAAAATTAGCATACCCTGTAACATGCTGAAGTAATTTTCTGATAAATGCTAATGGTTTCTGGGAAACTTGTTACCCACTCATCTAGTTAATGGTCAGTCAAGAGTGAGGACACTGACCAGGTATTTTTCTTCTAGCTAGTCTAACTAGCGTTATCTGGTCATTCTTTTTTCCTTTAGTAAAATGTCCCAACTAAGAGGGGATTCTGAATTAATCTTCTTAGGTTTCCCCTTCCTTGGAAGAAGCTTTAAGTAAAATTTGGCACACGCCTATCACCAAATTAGCAGGAAAAAAAAAAAAATTAAAGTAACCAATGCCATTGGTTGGGAAATTTTGAGCTGAAAGAACTTGCAGGATATCCAGGTAGAGAGTAGGAGGATGGGGGGAGTGCCCTACATGGAAGGCACGACCCCAGGTATTTACTGATCTCCAATCCTAGCACAACCTGCAGTCAATATCCTTCTCATTCTATGGGCAAATGCTGAAATAAAGTGAAGCTGTGAAACTTGCCCAAGGCTACTTCCTACTCCCCTGATGTCAAGGTCTTATACAAATTCCACTCGGCCAAACTCACTTTGGTGTCTATTGGTTAGGAATGATTATATATTATCTTAAATGTAGATGTTAACAATTTATGATGAAAATTATTCATGTCTCTATTACATGTAATATTAAAAGATTTGCTCCATTCCCAAGTCAAATTTTAAAATGAGAGCATATGGCAGCTGTAGATGGGAATGATGAAGAGCGCAGCTTTAGACTCAGGCAGGCACAGGTTTAAATCCTTGACTTTGGAAAACTTATTGGGCCTTAGGATCCTCATCTAGGAGATGGAGATAATGTCTCTCTCACAAGGTTATGATATTTGAACCAGAGTATTTGTCAAACACTTTGCATAGTACATGACAAATAATAAATCAATAGCTCTTATCACTATTGAAATTACTCAGGATGACTTAGCTCATAAGTATTGCGGTAGGGACACATGCACAGGATTACAGGGAAAAATCAAAGGCAAATGACTTGATTGCAAAAAGTTAATTTAACTTCTGAACAGAAGCCTGATTAACATCAGGTCAGGTTACATTTTCTCTCATTCCAACCCAAAAACGGTGCAGAGGTCTAGAGTCACCCCATGAAATCACCATGTACCTTATACTGTGATGCTACTGAGTATCTGCAGATAAAAGACACACTCTGCCTTCAAGGTATTAACGGTCTAGTGATGCAGAGAAGGGAGTAAACAAATAAGGGCGAGGTTTTGTGGTGAGGCCATTATTTCATTAATATCAGCTCACCTCTACTCCAGAGTAATCCACACTAGTCAGGTTATAGGTAGGTTGATCTAGAAGTTCAGTTTGAAGCATGATTAAATTTTGAGTCTGAAACCCCAGATGAAATAGATCTGAATCTTAGATTGTCCTTTGAGTTGACCCAACCTTCTGATCTTCCACGGATATGGCTTAATCCAGAGTTAGATCAATTTACTATGGACAGGGAATAGCTGCTCAGGACAGGAATATTAAGTTCAGTTGCCTTTGGGTCAGGGTCCAAGAAGAGAATCACCCGACACCAGCTAATTTGATATGGGAGACCAAATATTAAAAGGCCAAGAGGAAGTCTATTTTGAGCCATGTCAATAAACATCTACTGAGCATTTACTCTGTTCTCAGCTCTGTGCTAGCAATAGGTTGGATCAAAAAGGACAGCAATTCCTTAATCCCTGCCCTCAAATGATTTGTCATCTAGTTTAGAAGAGAATATACATAAAAAGGAAATAATAGCCCCATCACAATAAATTCCCTACCTGCTATGGCCTAGACATCTAACCTTTATTATTCCCCAAAACCCTAATACACATCTTGTGAGGTAGGGATTACCATCTCCATTTTACAGATGAGAAAAACGTCTAGAGAGACTAACACTTGAGTTTCAATTCATACTAGTAAGTTTTTAAAAGGGAGGGGGTGGATAACTCCCTGTTAACTCCTAATATTACACACAAGTGTCTGCTATCTTTGTGCTTCTCTCTTGACACCCGTGGAACTCAGGTTGTCAGCAAAATATGGACGCTGAACGAGACTTAGTGGCTGGAACTTAGAATAATCTGAAGTCTTAGTGAAGAAACAGAGGCTATGACCCTACCCTGGAAATTGTTTCATCAGATGAAATTAAGTAAAATTCCCTGGAATTGGCATTTTACAACTGGTTGTGGGTGATGCCCACACAGCTATTCTCCACAATAGGTACTTAGGCATCAGTGAGTGAGTACCACGTGCAGCGTAGAACTGTCCAGGGACCACAAGCATGGTCTTCACTTGGGATTTGGTCAGGAACGCAGAAGTACAATGTACTAGGTCAGAATATGCATTTTAATGATGAGTCCTCTACAATTAAGTTGAATAAAGTTTGTATCGCACTCAAAGCAAAAGAGATCCTTAAAAAGAAATAAACTGACCTCGTTGATAAAATTCTAATGGAGGAAGCAGAGCTCAGGTTAGGTAGAATTTGAATTGGCAGAGGGGAAGGGAAAGGCATTTGGAATTCAGGAAAACAGCACTAGAGACGCAGAATGGACCTAAACCCAGAGATTCACAGGCTGGTGGTAAATTTGAAAGGAAGTTTTTACATCCAAGCTCTCCTACAGGACCCAGCTTAAATGCCTTTGGCAAGTCTCTTTCTTCAGATCCTTATCCATAGAACGAAAATATAAAATGAAATTCCTGATTCCACGCTGTAGGCATGGTCAGATACTCTGATAGGTGACTCACTTTCAGGGAAAAATGGTTCTTTGGAGACTGCTTCCTTGCTGTGCCCAGGCAGTCTGACTTGCTATGAAACCACAGAGATCAATGCAGCAACACTACTGAAAACTGAATTTCCCCTCTAGTTTTGAAACAGCCTCTGCCAACACTGCTGACCGGCTATGAAGTGGTGGCTGGCGGCGACTCCGCGGAAGGGGCAGGAGAGAAACCCCCACAAAACTTCTCAGAAGGCACTAACCTCGCTTCCACTGTGGCCTGGACGCAGCAAAGCAGAAACAGGAAGCTGCTAAAACACGCTGGGGGCGAGTGGGACAGACATGCATCCTGATAAAGACCTGGAACACCTGAGCTCAATGACGCCCAGGTGCCGCTCCCGGGAAAGGGGAGCACTACGAGAGTCCCGTAGTCCTAAGGCCGGAGGGCAGAGACGCCCACAAAAGGCCACCCTCTGAAAGGGCAGTAAGTTCACAAGGAGGCCCCACTCTTGAACAGGATGCCCGGGGGGGGGGGGGGGCAGGGGGTATAGGACACACGTAGGCTCTGCACAAAGGAGGGGCCACGTCTCTGTGGTGGAAACAAAGAGTGCCGAGCAGCAGGTGGCTTCCCCGCGCGGTAGCAGTAACAGAGGTTCTTGGTGCAGGGCTGGAACTAACTGGGTGCCCTCTTGTGCAGGAACTGCAAGGTCACTTCTCTCTGCACACCTGAAACGTTGACTCCCTTTCTCTGTCATTTAGTTCGTGATCCACGTTCCTTTTGCATGACAAATAAATGGTTTTGTATGCTCTTTAAAACCTCAGGCATGAGTTGGCTCGGGTGAAGTCAGCAAATACCATCACCTGAACTTAACATAAGGCGTTCTGTTTGCCACGCCCAAAGTTTTCAATGCTTAAAACTTATGGGACCTTTGGTAAGTCTGGGTGGTTCAGTCAGTGAAGCATCCAACTCTTGGTTTCGGCTCAGGTCATGATCTCAAAGTCGTGGGATCTAATCCCACATAGGGCTCTGTGCAGTGCGGTGCTGGGTGTGGAGCCGGTTTGAGATGGAGATTCTCTCCCTCTCTTTCTCTCTCTCTCTCTCTCTCTCTCTGTCTGTCTCCTCTTCTGCCACCCTCCCCTGCTTGTGCATGCTTTCTCTCCCTCTCTCTAAAATTTAAAAAAAAAATTTAAAAGAAAAATGTTACTTCTTGGAAAAAAAAAAAACATGGGATCTTTTAGAGAAAGAGATGTTGAGATTAAAATCTAGAAGCACTAATGCAATACTCTTCTAGAGTTGGACATAGACATTCTGAACAAAGCAAACTGCCACTAAGAAATTTATTTTAACCACTGTGAACTAAAGAGCTAGCTATTGAACAGTAGTGATATAAAAATTGAACTGAGAGAAAGAGAGGGGACAAGAACTAAGGAAGTTTTTATTTCCTAAGTAGTTGTGCCTAAAATAATCAGCTCTCAGACTCCCATAAATCAGTTCTTCTCTTCCCTTTCTAAATCCCCAAGAGTCAGCGGTATCCCATTGGCTCCTCTGTTTGTTCTTAAATGTCACTAGACCCTCTGCTTAGAATTACAACCTAATTACACCATAGACATGTGGGGATACTTTTATGTTAAGAATTTGTACAAATTTAACAAAGGGAACCCGATGAATTGAAGCAGGGAGAACCACATGAGAAACATAATGTAGACTCAGAGATAAAAACAAAACAAAACAAAACAAAACAAAACAAAACAAAACATTAGGCAGTATTCCCGACATTTTCTCCTTTAGCATGAAGTGTTTATCAGGGTTGCACACGGCAGTAATGGTGACTAATGTTGCATGGTATAATGGAAAATGATTGAGTGATATATTAGAACTGCAGCTATACATCCGAGTGTGTACTTAACAGCTTGGCTGGTTTTAATACATGCCATAATTACAGATACTACGCTGGCAGGTTTAGCTAAAAATGGTTAAGAAAGTAATCACTGAAATAAAATGCAACATGGTTAAATCTTTTTAATCTCAATACTACTTTTCCCTATTAACACCCAAAATGACTTCGCCGGCTCTTCAGCAAAATGATTTTCATGCAAAATTTCACTTAGACCACAGAACAGTTCTACAGGCATTCTGTTCATTAAAGAACAAAGCATACGTTCCTTTTACCGGTGGAGCAAACACAGCACTCACATTGGCTTTCCACACTGGCCTATATCTTGGAGACTCGATATGGCTGTCACCATAAACCCTAATCTATGTTTTTTACATTCCAGGCCCTATAAAGTAATTGTGTTCTTTTACTGTTTAAGATGAAAGAAAGCCTTTTTCTTCCTTGCAGGGCATTTCCACACTCATTTTAAACCAATGCTCACTCCTCTCTCATCTGTGACAAAGAGGCAGGCATTGGCTTCTTAACTTGAATACCTTACAACAATACAGTCTAGTGAAAAGAATAGATACACATTCCAGAAAGTAGAACTTACGGTAAATATCTACTAATTACATTTACTTAATGATTTTCATTACAAAAGAGGACATGCAGTTCTTGGAAAATGTTCACAACCTAAAAGTGGTTTTAAAAAAATCTCAAAAATACAATAATCTTTTGAGATAAACAGATACATAACATTTCTTAAAAATAATTATTGATTAAAGATACTGACAGTATTAAAATATTTAAACCAGTACTGTATTTCTCTAAAAGTTAAAAATGGAAATACCAGAAAGGCACATATAAAATAGCTCCCGTCTGGTGGTATAATAATCCTCCTTGCCCTAGCCATCATTTTCCCACAATTGGACCAATTCCTTAAAGCTTCAGTAATTTGCTATGATTTTTCACATACTTTGAAGCCACTTTGATGGCACCAATTCTATTTTTAAAATATATATATTTTTTCCTTCGGCACTTCCCTTTAGTTGACCACACTTGAATCTTCCAGATAACAATATCTGGAAATAATAATTGAAATTTAAAATTTCCTAATTGAAAGAAATGATTTCATCCTCATCATTTTCCAGGAAAACATTTATACGATTAATTAATATGACGTCATTTTAATGAATAGGTAGACTTTAATAATATCTCTGGACTACCTTAAAATTATAATTGTTCAAAACACAAATTAGTTCTAATGTACACTTTTTTTGTTTTTAATATCTGAAAAATAGATACAATTCTATCTATCTAAAGGTCAACCTACTCAATTCTTATTAAGAACCTACGAGGAATCTCCATAAACTTTTAATTGTCTACCACCTGGTTCATGCCTAGAAAACCTTCAAAGAAAGCAAAAGTGTGAGTAATCTAAATTCATCATAAAATTTTTTATCTAATGTTTAGTTTATGAAGCGTTGGCAAATCAAATGTGTGTTAAACACAGAAATTATTTTATCACTTTTGGGCTTTTCTAATAATAATCCTCACTTATCTATGCCAAAATGATGAGAAATGCACCCAGGACCAGAGCTAATGACAGAAATGGAAGATCAAGATAGAGATACAATGCCTCTGAATTCTAGAATGAGATGCAACTCCTCAGGGTTAAACGGGTAACGGTTGGTAAGTTACATAGGATTGGAACTCTTTTATAATAAATATTATTCAATGTTAAAGAAGCTAAATAGTGACACCCTGGTATTTGAAACTGATCTCATTAGCGGGAGAAATCAGTCTCTTCAATTAAGTTAATCTAATCTTTTAAATTGATCAAAACGATTCCCAGCAGAGCACATGCTAAGTGATTGCTTGCTTATTGATAACAAGAACTGTAGCCAGAACCTCAGAGACTATCATTTCACATTAGCTCCACTTAAGTCTTGTTGAGTCCATCAGTATGCTGTACAAGAGACAAAGAGAGAACATTAGTAAGTAGGAGGAAGGTAATTTAGATATTATGTATTTTGTAGAAGCTCTTTTTAGAACTGAGTTAGTTAAAAGGAGTACTGTATTACTTCATGAGCATTTGATGAGAACCTACTGGTTAGACCAGCACGGTGCATTAAAACTTTTCTTAATATGGTACCTTTAGCAGAGAGAAGAAATCTTTAATTCCAAGGGTCTTCAATTAAAGTGTGAAACGCCCAACCAAAAGTACAAACTGATTTTGGATTTTGATGTTTGGTCTTAAAAACCCATTAGCACTCTGTAATTCATCTTTGTATTTTAATATAAAAGATGTATTCGTCCAGGTCCTCTGAGAAGCATATGCCAAAACAAGATTAAACATGCAAGAGATTTATTAGAGGAAATGCCCTGTGAAGAGAAATGGAAAGGGACCTGAGGGAGGCCAGGACAGCTGTCAGAGCCCATGCTTATCCTGCACTTGTGAAGGAGAAAGGGAAGGGAGGGAGGCTGAGTGGAAGAGTCTGAAGGCTGTTCCATGAAAGTCTGACAAAACTAGTGGAAATCCTTGATCCAAAATCACTTTCAGAGAAGTCCTTCATTTCCCACAAAAGGGTCTACCTTATCTCTGCCCTGCTTAGTCATTGGCTGGGAACAGCCCACCTGAAGTGTGAGAGGGAGGCTTGCTGAAACACTAACATCATATGATTGTAGAATGCATCTCCTCCCCCTAAACCTTACCATGACAGCAACAGGGCTTTGGTGTCATGTCCTAACAGAGGATTCCAGATAAAAGAACTGGAAGGCACAGGTTCTATTTAAAAAGAAGTCTCAGGGTGCCTGGGTGGCTCAGTCGATTAAACGTTCAACTCTTGATTTTGGATTTTGGCTGAAGTTATGATTTCATGGTTCGTGGGTTGGAGCGCCATGTTGGGTTCTGTGCAGACAGTATGGATTCTCTCCCTTTCTCTCTGTCTCTCCCTGGCTTGTGCTTTCTCTCCCTCTCAAAATAAATTAATAAACTTAAACAAACAAATAAATAAATAAAAGCTCAGGTCACGATCTCATGGGTTCCTGTGTTTGAGCCCTGTATCCTGGAGCCTGTTTGGGATTCTCTCCCTTTCTTTCTGCCCCTCCCCCTCATGCTCTAACTCTTTCAAACTAAATAAATAAACTTTAAAAAAAAGTCTCTAGGGAAACCCAAACATACCAAAGAGAAAAAAAAAAAAAAAACCAAAATACAAGAAAACAAAGGAAATTGAAGCCTCCAATATTTACAATTACACCAAACATTAAAGATAGCCAATGTCCTAGACAGATTAATATAAACCCTCCCACTAAAGGCCTATTTACCTCAGTCACTATTACTCAATGTATCATGCCTAGCTTTTAACAAAACATTAGGAGCTATGCTAAAGGTCAGGTAAAAACACCATCTGCAGAGACAGAGAAGCAACAAGAAATTTAGATAACGACAGAGGTTTGGGAATTTATGGGACCAGGAATTTAAAATAACCATGATTAATATGCAAGAGCTCTAACAGAAAACGTGGAGAACATACAAGAAAAGATAGGTAATGTGAGCAGAGAGATTGAAATTCTATGAATTAGAAGGAAATTAAAAACATTGTGGTGGAAATGAATTACTTTGATGGGCTCACCAGTAGACTGGACATAGCTGAGCAAAGAAACAGTGAGCTTGAATGCATGTCAGTCAAAACTTCCCAAACTGGTTTTAGTACTTTTTCCATCAGCAGAGTGTGTATGTGCAATTCCTTATACTTTCACTCAAACTGGGTATCCATACCTAAAAAATTAAATTATTGACCATCAATGCATTCTATTCCTGACAGCTTGGTGTTTATGGTAAACAGGAGAAAGATTATGTACTTTCATCCAGATCGATGATAAATATCATATAGGACTGGATTCATATAGTGCCCTAAGGCAGGGTATTTCCAATATTTTGTGCTGTGATTTACAATAAGAAATATATTTTACTGTTTCAGGAAAGCATACACAGACACACACAAACCTAAAACAAGGGTTACATAAAATAATTAGACTTACTGTGTGTGTTGCATTCTGGTTTAGTCACATTCAATCTATTTCATTTAGAAAATTCTGGCTAAGCCCGGCTAAATTAATTGTATCAAATATTAATTTTCTTAAATGTTTACTTTTGAGAGAGAAAGACGGAACGAGAGAGAGAGAGAGAGAGAGAGAGCGAGAATGAGTGGGGGAGGGGCAGAAAGAGAGGGAAACAAAGGATCCAAAGAGGGCTGTGCTCTCAGCAGACCTGACAAACCATGAGATTATAACCTGAGCTGAAGTCAGAGGTTTAGCCAACTGAGCCACCCAGGTGCCCCTATATTACATATTAACAGAGGAAAATTACAAATGACCCCTCTCCAGGTTTTTTTTTAACTTTTCTGAGCTATAATGTACATCCAGTAAAACAGAATTTTAAGTGTACTGTTTAATATATTAGTTCTGACAAATGTATATGCTGAATATACAGGTAACTACTTCCCCAATCAAGATAGAGAACATCTGTCACCTCTTTGCAATCAATACTCAAACTCACCTCTGTATCAAGCAACCACTGATATAATTTTAATCACCATAAATGAGATTTGACTGCTTTAAATCTTTATACAAGTGAAATCACAGAACAGTTTTGTATCTAACTTCTTTCATTCAACACGATGTCTGTAAGATTTATCCATGAATATCAGCACTCCATTCATTTTGTTTGCTGAATATTATTTCAGTGTATGAAAACAGCACATCTCATTTATCCATTTACCTGTTGAGGGACATTCTCCCCTCCTCAGTTTTTGGTTAGTAGGAATAAAAATGCTGTAAAATTTATGTATCTTTTTGTGGGCGTATGTTTTTATTTATTTTGGGTAAATATTTAGGAATTAGGAACGATACTGCTAGATTATAGGGTAGTCTGCTTTTTTCACATTTAGTGCTTTGGCATTTTTGCCTCAAATCAAGTGACTATATAAATATGGGTCTATTTCTGTACCCTCTGTTCTTTCTTTTATCTATTTAAAAATATTTATCCCAATACCACATTCAAATTCTAGGTTCTTTGTATTCCCATATAAAATTTAAATTCAGCTTGTCAATTTCTACTAAAAAGTCTGCTGGGATTTTGAACGGAATTGCATTGAAACATAAAAGATGATGAGACTACCACTCAATACCTGAAATGAAAAGACAATGTTACATTTAAAAAATTTTTAAAGGTAACTATTTTTCTAATCTCAAGTTTGTCAAGTACTAAAACCCAGGTGCATTAGTTTATTAGGGCTGCTGTAAAAAAAATTACCACTATCTGGGATGGTTAAAACAACAGAAATGTATTCTGTCCCAGTTCTCAAAGTAAAAGTGTGAAATCAAGGGGTCGATAGATCCCCGCTTCCTTTGAGATTTGGTAGAATCATTCCATGTCTCTTCTAGACTCAGGAGGCAATCACAAGCAGTCCTGGGCATTCTTTGGCTGGAAGCTACTTACCTCTAATCTCTCTCCCTTACCATGTGGCATTCACCCCCGTGTGTCTGTCTCCCTGTCACTGATCCACTGACCTGGTGTAAACCAGTTCTGGCAGCCACTTGTTCTCATGGTTAAAGAACAAAGTCTTTCCCTAATGTTATAGAATTTTCTTTCAGAACTTATAAAATGGGGTGGGGGGTGCCTGGGTGGCTCAGTCAGTTGAGTGTCCAACTTCAGCTCAGGTCATGTTCTCATATTTCATGAGTTTGAGCCCCTCTTCGGGCTCTGTGCTGACCACTCAGAGCTTGGAGCCTACTTCTAACTCTGTGTCTCCCTCTCTCTCTGACCCTCCCCAGCTTGCACACTCTCTCAAGAATAAACATTAAAAAAAATTTTTTTAAAAGAACTTATAAATTGGGAGAAAATAATTCTTAATAATATTGCATATCTATCCAGGAATGTGGATATATGAATTTATGTCTTCTTTAATTGCTTTCTGGATTTTATAACAAGAATCAATTCCTTAAGTCGTTTAACAAAGTGCTAAATCCACTTACATGTGAAAGTATCATTTCATTTGTTTCTATTTCATCCAGAATAATTTCTTGAGAAACTACAAAAATAATTCAGGAAATCTTATATGGAATAGAAATTTGAAGGAATCAATGGGCAGGTATCACTTTTATAGTAAACATTCAACTATAAATGTTAATAGTGGAAGGAAAGGCAAGGACAGATATTTCAAATGTATCCCATACCCTCAAGCCTATCTATGTTTTATTAATTATGTGGATAATAGCAAAGACTCTAATTTATTAATTTGAAATTCATATATTTCCTTCCCCAATCCTCCTCTGCAAGTAATAATAAATAAAATGATACATCATGTAACTGGAAGAAATAACAGAGGCACGGATTTTGCATAACGTTCCCAGAATAATGCAAACTGCACTGAAAGCTTGTTTCTCTTCAAAAATGCCAATTCTGCTTTTATATTTAATTTGAAGCTTTTTAATGCCAGCAAAAGGCATTTGGAATTTTCTACCTAAATATATCTTGTTGAATTTCTTTAGTCAATAGAATTTAGGAAAATATAGGTGATTCATTTCAATTGAAGGGAAAGTCCAGGCAGTGATCATTACTCATTCTGTACTAATATGATAAACTATTGCTTTAATTATGATAACAATTGACTATTTGCAATGTAAGAATGCCTATAATATAAGTGCATAGAGATCTAACTATAATTTAACTGTAACCAAAAATTATGAGCTGAATAATTTTACTGTCATTTGGTTTCCTTTTTTCACTTTTGGATTACTGTGATGCTCAGAATATAACTAATAACTGCATATGTCCTTTAGAACAATGGTGTCCAAACTATTTAAACCCATGTCTTGGTTTTAGGGGCGCCTGGGTGGCTCAGTCAGTTAAGTGTCTAACTTCAGTCCAGGTCATGATCTTGCAGTTCATGGGTTCAAGCCCTGCGTCAAGTTCTGTGTTGACATCTCAGAGCCTGCAGCCTGCTTCAGATTCTGTGTCTCCCTCTCTCTCTCTGCCCCTCCCTGACTCATGCGCTCACTCACTCTCTCTCTCTCTCTCAGAAGTAAATAAACATTAAATTTTTTTTAATAAATAAACCTATATCTTGGTTTAAAAAATCCATCCAATATATAGTTAATTATTTAAACATATATATAATACATGTTTGTATATTTATGTTTTGTTTGTAAATGTTTATGTATATATGCACATATACACACAAATTTTGGATATTACAATATACATACAAAAATATAAAATAGGGCAAAATAAGTGTGTAAAAATTTCAGTATTTTCCTCCCATACTCCAATGGATTGTCTTGTATTTACCTCACTTTGAACATTCTTGCTTGAGAGGATGATTGTTCTGAGTAGATAAAAGTCAACACATATCACCCACAGATCTTGTCAAAATCCAGATAATCTAGCTCTACAATCAGTGTTTCTGAGGCTGTAGCTCTAGAGTGTGGCCTGAGATTTCTGATAAGTTCCTGGGTGAGGAGGATGCCATTCGGGAGACTATTCATTTGGACCAAGAAGTAGCCTTGTACGACATATGTGTAAGTGATAACCCAGAGACAAAAATGCGTGTTTTCCTACTCTATTATTTAGTATAAAAATATAATTCTATATTACAGTATGCAAATATTAAACAACCAGTTCCTCCAAATCACCTAACATATGTATATACACATATATATTTTTTCTTTTCCCCTAATTGAAATAATCCTTGTCAGGAGGGTAAATACTAACCCAAACTAATATACAAATAAAGTAAATCAGGAATCATGTTTGATAGTAAATTTATTGTAAACAGATCAACTCAGCAATATATACATTTTATAGTACAGCTTATATTTATATTAAAAGGTCATATAGCTAGTAAGTGGCTGAATTCAGGTAATGTGGTGATAGAATCTGTGTACTTATCCACTAAACATACTGGTTCCCAGATGTGGCCTACTGGAACATTGGTGGCACCATCCTGTCCCATTCCTTAAAAGTTTCTGTCACCTCTGTCATTATTCATGTCTCCCAGCTTCATGTAATGCTAACACTATCACTAAGGCCAGACTTGCATTTTATGTAAAACAGAAGCCAGACTAAAAATAAGAAATGACTCCTTTGCTCTTCTAGAGAAATAACATGTTTAGGGGCCATTGGCCAGACAGACTCAATATGACTAGTCAACAGGACCATCTTCTATGTTGATCTTAATGTTAGCTTCATTACCCTGAGGTGCTGTGACCAGAAAACTCAGGTAAGCTGACCCACGTAAGTGACTTCCCAACTTAGGACTTGAGGGCCACTGTGAGTCCAACACAAATGATCTGGGCTTTGGCTTTTGTCATTATATTAATAAAAATCCATTATTCATTATTCATAATTGAAATAGAATAAGTGAAGGCTGAAAATCTAATCAGTCTCATCCTGCAGCTCTGGAAAAACATCAGGCATACAGCTGACACTCTTCAACAGGTCAGGACCCAACCAGTAAAACCTTGAAAATGCCAATTAGTCTTTGCCCTGTTCCAAACAAAGGCCAGCATCCCAAATCTACACAGACTGAATGCCAACCTCACATTTTCTTGCTACTACAGGTTTCACAGCAGACTGGAAAACACACATACATGTACACACACACACACACACACACACACACACACACACACCTTAGCCAGTTTATCCGTGAAATAGTAAAAACTACCGAAATTCTCTACTACAATATCACAGGATTTATAGAAGTTTCTGAGCTTAAAATTGTCATCACAATTTTACATATCATTGTCATGGTATAGTGGTTGTATCCTTTGTCTAAAAAATTTAACAAGGGGCACCTAGGTGGCTCAGTCAGTTTAGCATCCAACTCTTGATTTCAGCTCAGGTCATGATCCCAGGGTCATGGAATCAAGCCCTGCGTCAGGCTCCACATTGGATGTGGAGCCTGCTAATGTGGAGCCTGCTTAAGATTCTCTCCTTCTGCCCCTCTCCCCTGCTCATGCACTCTCTTTCTCTCTCTCTCTCTAAAAAAATTTAAAAAATGAAATTAAAAGTAAATTAAAACAAACAGAATGCAAATCCATCAAATAAACTGCTTAAGCATCTGCCCAGTTGACATAATTTGAGTGAAGATAAAAGTCATTTCTATTATTCTCATTCTTTCATCCTAGAAAAGTTGACCCATCTACCTACCTGAGTGTCTAGTAGTTGACACTACAAGGTCAAGGCATTGTCGTGCAATAAAGGCTGATCATATTTGTAGCAACCCTGCCTTTAACACATTAACTCATTTGCAAACTGAGTAAAGTGAAAAGAGCAAGAACTTCAGAGATATAAAGTCTTGAGTTCAAATCCTGATTTCACCACTTTCTAGTTATATGATGAGGTAAATGAGTTAATTATTTTAAATTATCTAAAAATGGAGATAACATGTATGTTTGCTTCAATTAAATATTTTTAAAAAATGAGAATAACAGTACCAACCTTCTAAGTTTCCTGGGAGGATGAAAAAGGGACTCACTATTTTTGACAGTGAGTTGTTCATGAGAGACGCTGTTTATAAACTTAGAAACTTTCTACTTGTATACAGGCTACTTGAGGGCAGACAATACTATAACAGTGAACAAAACTTGAGGGCTAAGACTCAAACTAAGAATCTCTTATTATACCTACTTCTCACTGTCTGATACACCTAACAACCTAACAATGTGATTTATTTTGGCTCCAACGAGTCTTTATAATTAAAAGAAACTCTCCGATCAGTGTAAATCTCTTTTTTGCCATACAGTTCACTAGACTTAATGTCTTGAGGGTAATTTTTAGGGTCCAAAGATATTATTTAGTGGTTTGCTCCAAAAGTCAAAACCCCATTTTTCCCTTGCCCTTACTCTTTAGATCCAATATACATATATTTTTATTCTCTTTTCTTTCTTTCTTCCTTTCTTTCTCCCTCTCTCTCTCTCTCTCTCTCTTTCTTTTTTCCTCTCTTTTTTTAAAGTAGGCTTCATGCCCAGTATGGAGCTTAATACAGGGCTTGCAATAATGACTCTGCAATCAAGACCAGGACTGAGATCAAGAGTCAGATGCTTAACTGACTGAACCACTCAGGCGCTATGATTTTATTTATATTTCTAGCAAATTTTAACAATGGTCCCACAAACTTCACACCATCAATATTTTAAATTGCATTTATAAATTTAATGTATTTCATTTCCTGTTTAAGTACTTTGGCTAACCTAAAGAATTTCCCCTTATGTTTTTTATAAAACCAACAGAATTAAAACTGTAAGTATGGTGATTCTTAAATTATTTTGTTTCCCAATATAATACCTAATCTTAGTAAACTGCAAGTTTAAAGCAATTATTCAATGATATATTTTAAATTAGAATCACAAACAAGGTTAAGTTTTTACTTGAAAAAGCTAAATTCTCTTTAATATTACAATTAGGTAAAATACCAAATTTGGACAAAATTTTTCTTAGCACAAAAATATTAATGATGTAGGTATGATTCTATCAAAACTTTGTATGTTTGGGGTACCTGGGTGGCTTAGTCTGTTGAGTGTCCAACTTCAGCTCAGGTCATGATCTCATGGCTCGTGAGTTCGAGCCCTGTGTCAGGTTCTGTGCCGACAGCTTGCTCAGAGCCTGGAGCCTGCTTCAGATTCTGTGTCTCCTTCTTTCTCTGCCCCTCCCCAACTTGTGCACAGTCTCACTCAGTCTCTCAAAAATAAATAAATGTAAAATTTTTTTTTAATTTGTATGTTTAATTCTAAATCTTCCTATGGTTAAGGATGTTAAGGAAACAACTACATTACCCTATACATCTTCAAGGGGTAGGGTCATATAAGGACCTGTAATGTCGGCCAGGAATATAAGGTCAGGAGCTAAAAATATCTAGAGTGATTTTTTTTCATAATCCCAACTGTCAGGCTGAGTTTCAGGCACTTTTAGGCACTTTATCTTAGAGTCCTTTAAATTAAAGAAGGAGGCTGGTAATGTAACCCATTTTCCTATGCTTGAATCATATCCTTACCTCATTCTGCCATTTTTTTAAACATAACTTCGCAACCTTCCACCTAGGCTACTCCATCATTGAATTGAATTTTTTTTGTTGTTTCTCTGGCTCTAACTGTGTAGATCTAATAACTTCATAGGAATTAGTCATTCTTTTCAAATTCACTCTATCTCTTAGGGTGTTGACTTTTCAGATTTTAAAAAGGTATCCATGGGAATTATGCAGACCTCTTGTGGCTCTGTCTATACAATGGTAAGTTCATTATCCTGGTAAAACTAAAATAAAGAAAAGATTCAGCTGGAGTACAAACCCAAAACAGATGCAAAAAGAAAAAAATTATACTAGATCAATCAAAGAGACATGTACTCAGGTATGCCATGTTGAAAAGCTCTAGAGGGTGCCATTCATACCAGAGCCTGGAGTTCTGAGTGTACCAAGTACTATTCTGGGCACTAAAGACACACTAGGAACAAAAAAGACAAGTTCCCTTCTCTCCTGGGGCTTACATTCAAGTGGGAGCAGACAACCAATAAATGAGTAATCAAATAGTAAAACTAGAACATTTCAATTTTTAACAAGTTCCATAAAGGAAACAAAGCAGGGGGACATAATTGAGAGTAACAGTGGATGGCTATGGAAGGACTAATTTTGAAAATGGTATCTGGTAAAGTCTGTCTAGGGAGGTGACACTGAGCTAGAGGAGGAGAAAGGATGGTCTATGAAAAGCTGGGGAACAGCTTTGAATGCAGTAAATACACGACGTGTCAAGACCCAAAGTGTCACCTGCAGCATTACTGGCCCGTTCCATGGAAGGAAAAAGACCAGCATGGCTAAGGAGAAATGAACAGGGGAGGTCTGATGTGAACTGAGGATGAGCAGAGGCTGGGCTAGATCACATAGAACCAAGATGCCCTGGAAGAACCATAGTAACAAGTGTGGGTTGTATTAGATTTTTAAGAGCTTGCATGAAGGGAGTAATGTGACTTGATTTATATTTTTAAAACATTCCTCTGGCTGTGATATAAAGCCTTAATATTAGGGAAACAATAAAGCACAGGTGAGAGAGATCGATGGCTTAGTCTAGAGTTATGATAGGAAATGATGGGGAACTGGACAGTTTTGAGATATACTTTGAAAAAAAAACTTTTTGGCATGGTTTGGATGCTGGGAGATGGTGAAAAGTGATGAATCAAGAATGGCTCCCTGGTTTGGGATTGGGGGGCTAAGTAGATGTTAGTGCCACTGGCCAAGATGGAGAAGACTAAGGAAGACTCAGGTAGGTGGGGAAAGGGGAGGCAAATTACTATGCGAAGATGGGGGTAGCTTGGGAACACACTTGACACAAGAGGGAATGGAGAACAGAATAAAGGAAAGGTGGGGTAGGGGCAGAGACTAGCTTTGGATAAAAGAAGAAACTCTGCTTTGTAATCAAAGGAAAGAAAAAAAATGGACAAAGAGAAATTGCAGTTTTAGATCTTGTGCTAGAAAACTGGAGCCATTTTGGTCAATATTATTATTGCTGATAAAAAGCAAAGAAAGGAATAATGCATCTTCTGTGTTACTTTTCCTCCTTTCTAATTACTTCATTTGCTAATAAAGTTCTTTATAGAACAGAAATGTACATATAGGTAAACTGAAGGCTACTTACCTATCGTGTATTTTCTGGATGTGGGAACACAGATAAACCTCAACACTTACTTAATAGTAATCAGACTTGTTTGTTGACAGTTTTCCTCTGGTGATCAAAAAGATTTTATTTTCCCTTTCTGCTATATTTTGTGATGTATTTACTGCAGGTAACAGAACATACAGTGAGAAGATTAATTTGCTCTGGGGCTGTGAAGCTTACAGTAAAAAGACACAGTATTTTTGTATAATATGTAATTATTTACTAGTTTGGGGCTATCCATTGGCACATTAGAGAGCAGGATTGCAAACTAAAATCAATACAAATAATAATTGCCTCTCCTGGGAGAAGCCCCAGAACTAGAACAGGGAATCTGAGATGCTTGTTTTGTTATTATTTTTGTAACCATAAGGATTTTGGTCGCTTTTTTTTCTATCTTTCATTGATGCAAAATTTTATTATTTCCTGTAGCAGATTCTTCTTTCTTAGACAATGATTCATGTCACAGAAAACACACACAGCCACACACCCACACACACTCATTCATGCCAACATCAGGCAGTGCTCACTCAATCTCCTTTTTCTGACCATGGCTGCCTAGAGATAAGTACAACCCCAGTCACGCAGTTTATATAGAATTGCCACAGTGGTGGATAATAGCATCTTCATAAACACTGATTCAGAAATCCCAGAGTTTCCAATACTACCAAAATAAGGTATCTTCAAATCAGTTACAGTATTGGTATTTCTTCCCTCGACAGCAATTGCCCTAATAGAAGCTGAACTAAAAATTGTGAAATGTGACTTGATTTGGGAAAAGCTATATATGACAAATGCTATGATTGGATTTCAGCTGTTTGTGTTTCTCATTCTATGATAGGGAGAATCCTATAATTGGTAGTATTCAAATATCAAAAATATTTTACATTTAGATTGGTCATACTTGGTAAACTAGGATGACCAAACAATGTTGAAAGTTAAAAATAGTAACAGGAAAACACAGCTAGGAAAAAGGATAATGTAGGAGATAAAGTATTGGATAATTAATGCAGAGGATTATGAGAAATGAGCATTTTTAAGAGAAATTGAACTTAGCTATATAGGCACCATTGCTCAAATTAAAACACTTCATGTGGCTTAGATTTTGAATGTGTAGACTATGTATCTGGTTGGATTTCAATCAACCCGTCAACCACTGAATTCACTGAATCTCACCAAAGAATCGGAATATATACGCAAAACGTTCTTAAGAGAGATAGTAATTTTAAAAAATAGACCATTTATTTTGGAACCAAGGCTATGAGTTACACATTATTCTGCACATGAGGGATTTGATGTATAGAATAATCTTCCCACAGCTAATAAGTGTCAGAGACAGTATTAAAATCCAGGAATCTCTAACACAAGGCTCATGTTTTTCCATCTACAATAAGCTGCCTGAGTAAACATTTACGGGAGTTCAGAGACAGGAGAAATTGATTTGGCTTCAAGTTCTCCAGCATGCTTTCTAAAGACTGAGTTCCTTGAGTTGATTCTTGAGAAATGAATGAGATTTTTCAAATGCCAAGAAAATCATCTAGATATGCAGGAGCAGTAGGCTGCAAGTGCAAAGCCCATAGGGTAGAAATAAGAATGTCACGGGCCCAGGAAAACATATAGGGCTACTGGCCTGGAGCGAATTGTATGTGCTGAGATATACTGGAATATATGACTGCACAGGTGCGGGAAACCAGCCTCTGAGGGGCCTGAACATGAGAGGACAACGACAGAGTTTAGATGGGAGGAAACAGGAGTCACTGTATGTCCCTGTTGCATAATGAAAACTACATTCTGGAAAGAGCAATCTAGGCAAGGAGTCCAAGACTCCTTAGGAAGACAAGAGAGGCAGGCAAACAAAATATCAGAAAGCCCACTGGGAGAAACTGCATTTTTTTCTCTGTATCAAGCTAGCTGTTTTCAATTCCCTTTACCTATCTAGATGATGTTGGACAAGTAGGGGAGAAAAGGCTGTATGCGGATATAGACAATCACCTGACCATGAAAATCTGATAGAGCCAGGCTGATGGGAGACCAAAGTTCCCCCAAATAGGCTGAGGCTCCTCAGAAGGTCATGAGTTAACATAATGCATCTGAAAATACAGGTTTCAAATGAAATTAAATTGACAAAATATAACTTCTTACATTTACATGAATTTCTATTTCTCAATATTTTATAAGCCATATTCATTAGCTCACTGTAAATATATAGAGAAACAGATACATTCAAGTGATATTCAGGAGGTGGAACTGGAGGAATTGGGTGAAGACACACAGGTGAACGATGAAAGGGAGCCAGAGATGACTTTCAGATTTCTCACTTGGATACCTAGATGGTTTTGGTACCAGCACCAAATAATGTAGAGAATACAAGAGGCAGATAAGATTGGAAAAAAATTACTTCTGTGTTCCATGCTGAGTTTGAGGTACCTGTATGAAATGATCATTCATCGTGGTTTGCCTGAACTGTGCTGACTGATGCCTGTTGTCTCAGCTTAGTTGAGGCAATCAAATGACCATTCTGAAGGAATAGAGGAAACCAAGTATATGCGGAGAAAGAGATCCTTAGTTATACTTCTAACCTACTTGCTGAAATTGCGAAACTGCTATCTCTCGAGGTCTCAGAACCTTTCTTTGTCTCAATAAAAGAGGTGCTTGCAGGGGTGAATTATTATTAAGGCCATTCCTGCTTCAAAGTTCTTTGATGAATATGGGCTTAGGATGATATAGGAGTAAATAGCAAGAATTCTGTTACTAAGTAAACAAAGGAACAATGTCCTTCTAGGAACAAATTAATAAATCCATTTTGATTTTAACAGCATGACATAAATCAAAGATATCTTTGGGGTATACATGGAGATAGAGCTTTGTATCCAAATATTAAGTCACTGAGGTAAATACTCAGAGCCCAGATGAAGAGCAAGGAATCAACAGGTGGGTGACTCAAACCCTGAAGACTTAAGAATACCTGAGTCTCAGGGGTCAGTTTCCAGGGAAATGTGGATCAAAACCCAGCAAGAGTAACCAGAGTAAACATGACTGACCCAGTGCAGAATACATATCGCACAAAGGTAAGTGATCATTACAGGTTTCCTGCCCAAGTTGAAATTAAAGCCTAGAGTTGGATTTTATGGATTCTTAGCAAATATCTAGGTCTATGCAAAGCTGTGCTGGACAGTGGAATCACGAATTAAATATAACACTCTCCCTACCATGAAAAAGTTCATAATCTGGATAGTACTGAGTATTAGGTAAGAAAGTCTGACCAGAGCTTAGTCTCAATCACCAGGAAACTGGCCTGTTGTCAATGAGACAGGAAACATCTTTTCAGGGCTTCAGTTCTCCTCAGGTTTGCTACGTCCCACCATTTGTTAGTGCTGATGAGCCAGTGTGGCAAGTAAAAATACTGAGTTAAAATGAAACCCTCATGTAAACTATATCATACAAACCTATCTTCTGCTTATGGCTCAAGAGGTCTAAGTGTCACTAGGTGAAAAGTAAGGCAGGGATTCAGAGGTCTGCTGGGTTTTCAGTGAAAAAAGGCAATAGTGCCCCTTAACGACACAAATAACTAAATCCACTTTAAATGCAGTTGCAATACTCAAGTCAAGGATATCTTAGGGGATGGTTATAAATATTATATGATACATCAAATTCAGGCATTCATGTAGCAAAACAAAGGAGCAACAGGGAAGAGAACCAATTGTTGACGCTATCATGTTCTTGCAAACCTTAGTTTGTCAATGTGTGACATGTGAAAGATAGGTACAAGGTCTTATCTATCTACTTAATTCTCTAACAAGAAGCCTATTACACTAACTTGGATGCCTCATGCATTCTACATTCTTATAGAAACTGTAAATTTCAAGAAACTGCTATCGCAGATTAACGAGGTAACACATGAGATACCAGGAAAAAGTGATAGGCACCTATCACTTTCCTTCACAACAACACGGTGGATGATTCATTTGCCCCAGCTAATCCCTGGATAGTGTAGGGTAAGCAGGGAGAAACCTATTTTTGTCTCACTGGAAAGGGTTGATCATCACCCTTAAAATTCCTAATCTCATTCTCAGTAGATTATAATTGTGACAGGTGAGAATGCTTGCATGTCTAAAAGGATGTAGAATATTGCCTGCCATTGTAAGATACTCAGTAAATATAGATACGTGAATTAAACTTTAATATGACTGTCTGCATTTAAAGAACTAGGTATGTACAAACAAGATCAAAACAAACAGATATAAAGATATTTTTTTTATTTTCACATATTTCTTAAAAAAACAGTCATGTCTATCAGAAAATTTCCACATGCAATGTCAAAAAATATTTTCACATCTGTGTTTAGTTGTACAACAAAGCCTGATGTGTGAAATTGCTCTTTGAAAGTGTACTCTTCATCTAGGAGCTTTGGTCTTGCACAGAAATGGATTACTTCAGTTTCTTTCTCTTTTCTTCCTTCCCTTCCCTTCCCTTTGTTTCTTTTCCTTCCTTCCTTCCTTCCTTCCTTCCTTCCTTCCTTCCTTTTCTCCCTTCCTTCCTTCCTTCCTTCCTTCCTTCCTTCCTTCCTTCCTTTTTTTCTTTCTGAAGTATAATTAGCATACAATGCTATATTAGTTTCAGGTATATAACTAGATTCAACAATTCCATACCCTACTCAGTGTACACCACAAGTACAGTCACCATCTTTCTGGAAAGGAAAGAAAGGCCTTTCCTTTTTCCTCTGAAGATGACTAAAAAATGAATCCAGAAAGCTATGCTCAACTAGCACATATTTATCCCTAAACCTTTCCATCCAGTGGTCAGCCAGGAGCCAGCCATGGACAGGGAGAAGAGTAAGCACGGGTGCGTGCAGCTAGAGGGCATAAATGCTCTTTACATTTTACATATCTCAGCATACTGAGCATCACCACTGCAAACATTTCCTAAATTATATGTTCCAATAAAAAGATAGACAACCCACTAGGACAAATCCTTGGTTCATCAAGCCCAGTGACTTTTTCTATAACAGAAGTACAAAGTATGTGCTATGTGTACAGAAGACGAATATACTCCTGTAGCAAAAATTTAGGGCTATTTCCAAAATAGCATCTATCTATTAATAAATCTCATTAAGTATTACATTTTCCAAAAACTTATCTCAGCCCATTTAAAACATTTATTTTAAAATTCATGGTGTCCCAGAACATGAATTAGTTATTATTGGGTATAAATAAACTTCTTTTGAACTTAGAGAAGAGTGATCCTTAATATGAGATCATCATCAAAGACTGGATTATTACATATATTTTTAATTGTAACAGCCTCTTTATCCCTCACATAATTACCCATCTTAACTTTTATTTTTCTAGCATGGGAAGTCCTAATCATTAAGTTTTGCCTTTGATAGCAGCTATTTTATATAAATCCTCACCTCCTTCTCTTACTCATTTTGTTTTACAGTCTCCCACTTGAGTTATTTTCATTCTACAGTGAAGTGACAAAATAAGCATGCATTCCTTAAATATTCTGAGGGAGGAGACATCACGGTTTTATGTAAGTAAAGGAGAAGTTATACTTCTTTGCCACACCTCAACAAACTCCTCAACACGCACAATATCATTTTGTAGTTCCAAAAAGTAGTCTCTTTTTCTTTCATTCAACCCAATATAAATATGATCCTGGCCTCTCTTTCAAGTCTACAGACTTAATTTTGGTATTAGTTTCATTATGAAGTTGGGTGTCAGGGTTTCCATTAAAATGACTTTTTCTATGAAATAAAATCTATTCTTTTCTCAATCATTCCTGAGGTGTCTGTGGCTATATTATATGTGTTCAGTGATGATGAGAACTATGCCTTACTCGTGTAAGTATGGCATACCAGCTCTCTCTTCTTCCTAGCTCATCAGTCTAGCAACAAATTTAAGGATTTCAGGGGTAAGTGTATCTATAAATGCTGGACAGACTTAAGGGGCCTAGGTGAAAATGAAACCACATCAATGTTGATTGCTTATCACTAATGTTTCTGTTCTCCTTTTTGATTGTGCCTTGCCACAATTCCTCTGGAATATTTGCCATTCCCATTTCCTTGGGAGAGAGCTAAGAACCAGGCAAGCTCCCTTACATTGTGCATGTTTCTCCATGTCTTCAAAGTCCTCCCAAGTCTAAAGTATTTCAGTGTCAATACTTATTTTAGATACAAAGATACATTTGTTTGGTTTTCTGCTCTTTGTAATTAGTTGTGTCTCAAGCTGCCAAAATCACCCTCCTTTCCTCCCATCCACACGGTACACAGAACCAAGAAATAACCCTCTTCCTAAGCAGTAAACTACTATCCATGTTCTAGAGACTGGTAAGAAAGTCAGGTTAATACTATTTCATGACCTCTTCCAGTCATAAAGCAACCAAGTTGTCTCAGGCCTCTGTGGTGTCACTGAGGAGCAGAAAGAAAGGAGTAGATACACTGGTAACAGAAACTATGTGAATCTACATGCACTTTAATGCATGCTTTCTTGTGGAAAATAGACACTGACAATGTTTTTAAAAGTAAAAAACAGTCTGCTGACAGTGCTGGGCTGCGTGAGAGCGGGAAGGCTAGAAGAATAAGGTAGAAGGATCAAGACAGTCTGGGAGCTTTCTTTAGTGGATTAGGCATTTGGTTGCTGATTTGGCAGACTGAAAGGCTCAATGGAAGAACAGAACAGAAAAAAAAAAGATGGATTTCAGAAAAAGAATTTTCACAAGAGGGAATAATTCATTTGTGGGAGTTACTCTAATATATACCCATACATCCAGAAAGCACAGTCCACCTATCAATCAAACCCCCAGTCAAATATTTAACAAGCTTTTGATGTCTCATATGGGGCACTGTTCTAGGTTCTGGAAATACAAAACAACAACAACAACAACAACAACAACAACAACACATGGTCCTTACTTTTTAGGGGCTTCCATTTTAGGAAGATGAATCAGAACGCATCATAAATCTAGAGAGCCATTTAAGGTCATTGGAAAGCACATGTAGGAATTGAGAATAGCCCACAAGACAGACAAAGGTTCCTGAGACCTAAGTAGCCCTAAAGAATATGCCTTTCATGAAGTGGAAAGAAAAAGGGAGCCAATTTGATTAGTTGCTGTGTAAAGGATGTATTTATCTTCCTTAGTTATAGTCACAAATAACCTGACGTTTGCATTAGTGAAGTCCATTTCCAAGTGGCTTTGAAGAGCACTGAAATGCTCCTGGAACTTGGCCAGAGCCACTTTGATTTTTCTATCGGCATTTGGGCAAAAAGAAGGGTCCATGAACTATATATAATACCTATGACAAGTAAGGTCCTGGAATACCTAACTGCATCATTTTTTCAAAGACTGAGTGGAGGACCACTTTCAAGTGCAGACATTCTAGAGGTGCATTGAGGTCAGCCTCTGTGAAGGTTTCCTACTTGATGTCAAATATGCCCTGAATTTGAAAACACAATACAAATGAAATTGAAGCAAAGGTCTTGAGATAAAGAAAAGTACTCAACGTAACAATTATAATCGCTCCTATTTCTTATTTCAATAAGAAACAGAATCCCATGAATCCAAAAATAGTTGCATCCTAATAGTTATTACCCTTCTCATGCCAATTCATAGATTGGTAAGATCTCCATTCCTATTCACCTCACTGGTTCCAAAAAGAAATAGAAATTCCACAGGGCTTTCAGAGCAGACGGTGGATAATGCCAAAAGGATTATAGCTCCTCACTTACACTGGTATCTATGATAAAATGTGCAAGGTTTAAAGAGATAAGCTAAAGATATATTAAATTGGGAAACATTACTGGGCCAACATTAGCCTGTGTTCCACTAGCCAGGATCTATTCTATCAAGTGGGGGAAAAAATAACAACACAGATATATCACAATAGACTGTATTGTCACGCTTGTTAATATTCATGATATAATGAGACATAAGAACTACCAAAACTCCTTAGTAGTTGAGAATGGAGTAACTGCTGATAAAATTACCATCTACAGTCCAACATTATTTTAGTGAGAATTTTTTCCACTCTCAAAATAATATGTTTTCTCGGTATGCATTTAATTACAGTTCCCAATTCATCAGTGAGGAATTTCAAATACAATGCATTTTGCAATAAGGCCATAAACAGGCAGTATGAGTCAGTCAAAGGAAAGGAGAGATATTTAAATTAGATTTTGCAATATAGTGGTATAGTCAATGCATATTTTTATTTTTATTTTTTTTTTTCCTCAGAGGAAATTACACTTGAATCAGAATTGAGAGGTAGAAGGTTTTCTAGTCCATTGATTTTCAAGCATTTTTTAATCTGCAAAAGCTTTTATTCAAAAGCAATTTTAAAAAGAAATCCAATAAAATAAAGCTGTTTTAGCTGATGTGCAATCTTCCATGAGATGGCTCTATCACTGCTCTATTTTCTCTCTCTCCCTACCCCCTCAGACCTATCTCAATTATTTATTTCACTAGCTTCTCTTCCCACTTCCGACAGGTAGACTTTTCCCCAGGTGTGGTACTTGGTCCCTGTGTTCTCTTCTCTTTCAATTCAATTTCTTAAAATAAAGGACTCTAGGGGCGCCTGGGTGGCGCAGTCTGTTGGGCGTCTGACTTCAGCCAGGTCACGATCTCACGGTCCGTGAGTTCGAGCCCCGCGTCAGGCTCTGGGCTGATGGCTCATGATGGCTCAGAGCCTGGAGCCTGTTTCCGATTCTGTGTCTCCCTCTCTCTCTGCCCCTCCCCCGTTCATGCTCTGTCTCTCTCTGTCCCAAAAATAAATAAATGTTGAAAAAAAATTAAAAAAAAATAAAATAAAGGACTCCCTCCAACCCACCCCTAAATCTCTGGTATGTTCTCTAGCCTCAGAACCTAGAGATGTCTAGAAACCTTTTCACTACTGTATTGTGTCTGTTTCTAACTCGTCCATCCACAGACAGCAAGACTGGGGACTTCTCAGAGTGGAATTTGAATTAAAGGAGAAATGGAAACAGCGGATTACTTATTTGGGAATTGTGTCAAGGAAAAGAAGAGAAACCAAGTATTTCCTAAAACAAAGGAAGAGTTGAATTTATAAAAATCCAACTTTATAAAATAAAATGCTAGTATCCCCAGCATTACACAATTCTCTGTGTATATTGCTCTGTTCCCTATGGTTCTTCTTTGATTGTTCCTTGTTATTCTCGCCAAATAATAGGAACCAGTGGGGATTTTGCCTGTCCATGGCCTCCATATGTGGCCAGACTCTTCACAGCTGGAATAGCATTAAACGTATGTAGACAAGGCATTTTTAAAAGTATGGCTCACTGATATGTTATATAGAAAACACATCTATGTACCATAGGAGACATGATCTCAGTACCACGTGTAGATCGTGACACAACCGGCCTTCCAGGTCCTCACGTAGAGCTGGTCTTCATTCTTCATTCCATATTCCAAACAACGAGTTCTACTCCTTTCTGTATAGTTTTCCTTCATCAACAGTAATAGAGGGGCACCTGGGTGGCTCAGGCAGTTGAGCAGCCATCTCTTGATTTTTGACCCAGGTCATGATCCCAGGGTCGTTGGGCTCCACACTGAGCATGGAATGGAGCCTGCTCCCTCTCTCTCTCTCTCGCTCTCTCTCTCTCTCTCTCACACACACACACACACACACTCTTCTGCCCCCTCCCTGCTCATGCTTTCTCTCTCTCTCTAAAGTAAAATAAAAATTTTTTAAATAGCAATAGAAAGAATTCTCTAATTTTATGTGTTTATAGGTAAAAACACTTTTTTGAGTCTTCTGAATGGGTCTGGAGTTTTCTTTTTCTTATTTATTTATTTATTTATTTTGGTACAGTTGACACACAGTGCTGTATTAGTTTCAGGTATCCAATTTAGTGATTTGACAAGGTTATACATAATGCTATGCTCACCACAAGTGTAGCTACAACCTATCATGTTACATCACTATTACAATATCATTGACTGTATCCATTATGCTGTGTCATTATTCCCGTGACTTATTCTATAACTGGAAGCCTGTATCTCCCTCTCCTCTTCACCCATTTTTGCCCAACCCCCCACCCCATGCCCCTCTGGCAGTTTGCTCTCTGTATTTCTGAGCCTAATTCTGCTTTTTGTTTATTCAATTTTTTTTTAGAATCCACTCATGAGTGGAATCATATGGTGTTTGTCTTCCTCAGTATGAATTATTTTCACTTACCATCCATGCTGTCTCAAATTACCGCACTGGGTTTTTTTTTTTTTTTTTCTTGATTTACCAACAAACTTTTGAAAGTCAGGCCAAATTATCTCTCAGATAGAGAAACTGAGAACCAGTTAATTACTAAGTGATAGAAGTCTAAAAGTTACATCTATCGTCCCTTCACTATGGTCTTGACAACTACATTCTGTTGAGTCATATGGAGCACAGTTATCGGGGGGATTCTATTTAAGAGAGAGAGAAAAACATAAGCATGTTTGAGAGACTCTAAAACATATAAAATATTAAAAATATATAAAATAAATACAAGTGAAAATTTGGCTTATACCCTAGACAGTTCCATGTGCCTCCAGCCTGAGGGCACTGCAATAAACCCCAATGAAACTTTGACACCTGGCACCCTCTTCAAGTCTGCTGGTGCACACAGCTCACAACTGGTTCCATGGTTGCTCCCTGGAACACTGGCAATGACACCAGTTTTCATGAAAGAAAAATACAAGGAAGGGACACCTGAGTGGCTCAGTTGGGTAAGCGTCCAACTTCAGCTCGGGGTCATGATCTCACTGTATGTGAGTTGGAGCCCTGCATTGGGCTCTGTGCTGACAGTTCAGAGCCTAGAGCCCACTTCTGACTCTGTGTCTCCCTCGCTCTCTGCCCCTCCTCCACTTGTGCTCTGTTTGTCTCTGTCTCTCTCCCTCTCTCTGAAAAATAAATAAATATTAAATTTTTTAATACAAGGAATACCATCAAGATTTCCACAAAACTTGACAGCCCCCCCTTGTATCTATAAGAATTCTTTCATGTCCAATCATCTTGATTAAGAATGTTAAATATTGTGCATTTCAAATCACTAAATGTAGTTATTCTAAGCATACATACAGTTAAATTTTTAAAAGGAGCTACTACCAGCAGAGACAAATGATTTCTATAACAGATAGCAACATCAGCACATATCAATAGAAAGGCAAAGACAATTCATACACTGGCAGACAGAAAAGGTAGTCATAAGTGAAAATGGGTATAAGAAACATTTTGTAGTTTATGCACTGTTACTCATTCTATTACTTCTCTTTTAAGCCCAGAATATTAACAAAATCCCTAGGAGATAGAGAGTTGGGTTGGAGACCAACCATAAGTCATATTCCACACATATAACTACAATTTTCTAGGTAAGATTCTGATAAAATGAATGTCAAGAGGAAAAGCAGTTATAAACAAGAGGGACTACATTGTGGTATAATGAATGTAGAATATTTTATATTTACTTATATTCATAGAAAGTTGCAAATATTGTATAGAGACTTTCATATACTCCATACTCACTTTACCCTATTATTAACATCTTACCTTAGGTATTGGTACCTTTGACACAATGGATAAAGCCTATTATTAATTAATACATTATTATTAACTAAAATCCATACTTAACTTTCCTTATTTTTTATCTAATGTCTTTTTTTCACGCAAGTATTATGTAGAGTGACCCTTATCATTATTTGACCCAAATTATTATTTAATATTTTTCTTATAATTAGACAGTGGGCTGGGGTTTTGGGGAAAAAGTTCACAAATGTACTGTCATTCAAATCACATTTGATCAAGGGTACATACTATCAACATGACTTATCATTGTTGATGTTAACCTTGTCTACCTGGCTGCACCAGAGTGAATCAGAGTCCTCCCCTGTAAAGTTACCCTTTTCTTCCATTCCATGATGCACTCATGGGAAGGAAGTCACTATGTACAGCCCACACGTAAGGAGGGGGGAGTTGTGCCCACTACTTTGTTTTGCCCCTCAAAGTGTTCCAGCTTTAGCCTTTGGGAGGTCTTCCAGTTGGCCCCCGTGTAGCTCGTGTCCTTTTGGCATACCCTTATCAATGTGATCAGTGTGTGTGTGTGTGTGTGTGTGTGTGTGTGTGTGTTTAGTTTTTTAAGCCTTCCTACTTTCTGGCACTACAAGATGCTCCAGGCTCACCTTGCATATTTCCTTCTCTAGTCCTAGAATCAGCCATTGTTCAAAGGAGTAGAATAGGTTTTAAGACAGACTTAAATGGATTCAATCTTGGCTCCACACTTACTTACCTATGACCTTGGGCAAGTTATTTAGCATCTCTGACACTCGCTTTCCTCACTTGTAAAATGAGAACACTACTAACCTCAAAGTGTTACCATTAGGTCTAAATAAGAAAATACATATTAAAGTCAACTTCTTCACACTTTAAATATTTAATAAATATTAATTCTATACCATTCCTTGTCTTTGTTAGCACAACAATCTACTAGCTTCCCTGAATCACTGCCCACCTTCTACCAACTGAGGATGCTTCCAAAACCACTGACCTGTAATAGTCACTTACAATCTAGGGATGTCTTTTTTTGTGCATAAATTAACACCTACACAGATGCACAGATACATACACACATATGTTGTATTAATTCACCTAAATGTAAAATATTTCTACGTGAACATGTCCATCCTTGGTATGACATATATTTTATGTGAAATACATCACAGAAGCAATTTTGTAAAGCTCGTATTTCACATCATTAATGTAGAGAAAAAGGAAAAAAAATATATTTGCCAAATGAGTAGTTACCATAACAAGTACATGCAAGTGGCTTTGTTTTTGGACAATCACTTCATCATCATTTTAACATTTCAGTTTCCATGACAACCAAATACAGTTAGTATTATCTCTAAATACACTCCCAGGTATTTTTCTTCCTCAATGAAGCAAGGTCTTTCATTTTATACTAAAGAGATCAAGGCTATCTGTATATATTTAAATGTAAAATCTATCAAAGACAACCCTTTATCATGGAAAAAAATGAACATCAGATTCAGTAACATTATGAATATCATCTGCTTTTTTTCTTAATCATAACTATCAAAGAATTGTAAGAAAATATTCCAGAAATACCCAAAGGAAATTTGTCTAAATTTTTAGTATAGGTTATACTACAAAGAAAGAAGTATTTAGCTGCAAGAGTCAGACCTCATCCTGTGTTGATATTAGTTTGTATTTTTATAGCACAGTAAGCCTTTTAGTCACTGAGAGACATGAGGCACATAACACTGGCCCAAACGTAGTTTGTGTATCTGCAAAGGCTTTTATGTAAGTGAACCTATTTCTGCTGAAGCTGAACTTGTAACTTCATATTTTCCATCTCACAGTTCGGTTCCAACTGCCCTTTTTAGCTTTTTTCACTTATTCTCCCTTCATTCTCTTCTCCTACAGACAGTCCCCAACTTGTGTTTTATTGACTTTATGATGATGCAAAAGCAATATGCATTCAGTAAAAGCTATACTTTGAATTATGCATTTTGATCTTTTCCCAGGCCAGTGATATGTGTAGATCCCTTGTGATACTCGGCAGAGGCAGAGAGTGGTGCTGGCCGGTAAGCCACACAACCACAAGGGTCAACAAAAGTATACACTCACAACCATTCTGCCCCTTCTCAGCAATTCTGTTTTTCACTTCCAGTAGAGTATTCAATAAATTACATGAGATATTCAAAACTCTGTTACAAAATAGACTTTGTATTAGATAATCTTGTCCAACTATAGGCTAATGTATGTGTTCCGAGCACGTTTAAGGTGGCCTAGGCTAAGCTATGATGTTTGGAAGGTCAGGCGTATTAAATGCATTTTGACTTAAGATACTTTCAGTCTGCAGTGGGTTTATGGGATGTAACCCCATCATAAGTCAAGGAAGAGCTGTTTTGTCCTATTTTCCCTCTTTTCTTTCCTCCACCTTCTCCTTTTCTCTCTTAACTTGCCAACCCCTGTGTTATGTGCTAGTAGTAACAGCAGTGGTACTGATGGTAAATCAGGTCAGAGATAAGGTATTTAATAAACACCTTCTTGGTGTCAAAATGCTACTTGGGAGAAACTCTAGTCAAAATCTCTCAGACATTTGGGGCACTTGGGTGGCTCAGTTGGTTAAGCGTCCGACTTCAGCTCAGGTCATGATCTCACAGTTTGTGAGTTTGAGCCCTGCATCGGGCTCTGTGCTGACAGCTCAGAGCCTGGAGCCTGCTTCGGATTCATTCTCTCTCTCTCCCTCTCTGTCTCTCTCTCTCCCCCCCTCTCTCTCTCCCCCTCCCCCACTTGTGCTCTGTGTCTCTCCCTCTCTCAAAAATAAATAAAGTGTAAACAAAAAATTTTAAAAAAATTTCTCAGACATGCAAATTCAGACACCTTATAAGAAAGAAAACTCTAAATTGAGACCCAGTACCCAATCTTATTCTGCTTAGCTTTTAACACTATTTGATATCAAGTGCTCATTACTGTGAGAAGCTGACTCTATGATATATTAGTCAGTATCAAAAAGCCATATGGCTCAAATTCAGCAATTGCAAGAGATAGAGAATTATTGTTCTATATCCATTGTTCAGATCTGTCTTCAATAGGTATGCCAAAAAAGGTATACATAAAAATAAATCTGAATGAGATCTTTTTAAAGACTCTGCAGCTGCTAATTCGTCTGGGAGCAACTCAGTGCTAATCAGCATAGTGATACCACACAATGCTATCATTTTTCGGGGCCTTATATATATCCAGGCCCTGTAATATCAAGTACAACATGAGGAGCCAAAGAAATCATAATCGTATTTCACAGTTCCATATTTTTACTGTCATCAGCTTTATCTTTCCAGGAGAGTCTTCTGTTAGTAACTTAGAGTAATATATCCCTTTCAGTATGCCTCAGAAAAATCTTTTAGATAGAGCTTACCTGCTTTCATTTTTGTATAAGAAACTTGGGGATGGATATTTAATTGTTATAGAGAATATAGGAAATTGCAGATAATGTACCATACTTAAAAGTTGTGCATTATAGTTAGGATATTATTTTAGCTGCATGTAACATAGACCTAAAACAGTGATTTAACACAGACAGAAGTGTTTTACACTCTCACCTAAAAGATTGGGTATAAAGGCTGTGTTACTTGTAGTCACTTAAGGGCTCTGTTGTTTTGCCTTTCCTGGATTTCTGTCTTGTCCCATGGTTCAGGATGTTGTGTGACCACGTTCATGTTCCAAGCAACAGGATGAAAGCAGGGTGTGAGAAAGGTTTGCCTCTCTTTTTAGGACATAAGTTAGAAGTTCCGCACATCATTTCCGCTAACAACCTATTGTCCAGAATTTAGTTCTGGTTGGTCATGTGATAGCTAAAATAGATGATTTTATTTCTATGAGGAAGAAGTGGAGAAAAGATGTGGGGAGACAACTGTAAATCTCCATTAATTTCCATTTTCAGTAGAAAGTTTTGTGTGTGTATGCTTAATTCTAATTTCTCAAAGTTCAAAGCAGATGTAGAAGAAACCCAGATAGAAATAGTGCTTGATAAGTCTTACTGCTCTGTAAAATGAAGCCTTGAGTCATTCACTGCTGACATATCTCCTCCCACCTTATGCCTTCATCATTCACCACTCAGGAGTCATCAGTCTGCTAATTAATTACCTTGAGTACAGAGACAAAACATCATTTTGCTTTTCTCAGAGGATGCCACTTTTTACTTTTCCTACTCACTGCTACAGAGAATAGAATTTTCTAGTTCTTTATGGCTTTCATGGAAGGGGATATTTGTTTCCTCTTCTAGAGGTATTACTTGTGGTTAGTGACTTTCCATTAGGATAGCTGACCTCACTCACCCTTCTGTCCAACTGTTGACTCATTCTTGAATTCTTCTGGTTATATAGATTAAACAACATCCTCATTGGCGGCTCATCTACATTTCCCTAGAAACACCATTCTCTGTTACCTGTCTCCACAGATACTTCTTACAGTCTTCACCCCATTTTATGACAACTGACCTATGTGGCTGATCTCTAGCTACTCTGGGGCTTGCCTTCCTATTCTCCTGAAGAGTTCATACAGCTTGTATATTATAGGTGCCATGTGTATTATATTCTCCTTTGTCCTTTCTGTGACTGATAGTGTTTTGGCCTCTTTGCTTTCTCTGAGATTATTTTATTTCAGTTTATTTGGTGAGAACATTGAAGTTCTACTTTCTTTGATGATTTAAAATTTCAAATTTCTCTCAGTGAAGAAACTCCCTTGCAAAGCTTTATCATCAACTCCACAGGCAAAGTTTTTCCTGCCACATAGAGGTGAGAAATTTTTAAATTTATAGTGTTAACAGAACTTTTCTAGCTCTGCAATATAGGCAGGTAGTTCAATTTGTAATGTTTAAATCCTATAAATGAATCAAATTGATTTAGTCTTAGGAGAAATGATTCATGAATGTTCATGGCAGCATTATTTGAAATTACCAAAAACTGGAAATAACACAAATGTCTACCAGCAGGTGAACAGATAAACAAAATGTTGTATACGCAGAGAATTAAAACACCATTTGGCAGCAAAAATTAATGAACTGCTGATATCATGGAGGACTTGCAAAGCATTCTGCTGAGTGAAAGAAGCCAAAGAAAAACACAATAAACAACAATTCAATTTGTACAAGATTCAAATTAATCTATAGTTGACACAAAGCAGATCAGTGGTTACCTGGGGCAAGACAGGAAAGAGGAATCAACTGTAAAAGACCACAAGATCTCTTCGGGTGGCAATGGGGATGCTCTGTTCCATGATGTGGCAATGGTTTCATTGGTGTCTACAAGTGACAAGACTCACCAAATAGTACACTGTAAATGACTGAATTTGTTGCATATAAATTACTCCTCAATAAAACTGATAAGGAAAATAATTTCTTGAGAGAGTGGGAGAAACAAAATTTTCATATAAGAGAATCTAGTTTCATATTAGAATTATCTTCAACATTAAATTCTCAAATTCATTAGTACTTCTTCAAAATGATGGAAGAAAGAAGGATTTAACTCTTTATTCTAGAATTCCTATTCAAATGCTTCTCTCACTTTGACATTACACACACAGACACACACACAGCATTTTACATTTCAAATGCAAATGGCACTTCTGGTATCCCCTTTACAGTACTAATTTAGTTCTAAAACCAAGATAATAAGTCAAGAGGTGATAAACCAGGGGCGCCAGAAAGACTCAGTTGGTTAAATGTCCAACACTTGATTTCAGCTCAGGTCATGTTCTCATGATTAATGGGTTTGAGCCCCACATTGGGCTCTGTGCTTGCAGTGGGGAGCCTGCCTGGTATTCTGTCTCTCCCTCTCTATCTCTCAGCCCCTCCCCTGCTTGCTCTCACTCCCTCTCTAAAATAAATAAATAACCTTTAAAAATATATTTAAAAAGTGGGGCGCCTGGGTGGCTCAGTCGGTTGAGCGTCTCACTTCTGCTCAGGTCATGATGTCATGGTTTATGGGTTTGAGCCCTATGTCAGGCTCTGTGCTGACAGCTCAGAGCCTGGAGCCTGCTTCTGATTCTGTGTCTCCCTCTCTCTCTGCCCTCCCCTGCTCATGCTCTGTGTCTCTCTTTCTCTCTCTTAAAAATAAATAAACATTAAAAAACAAATAAATAATATGTTAAAAAAAGAAGTGATAAGCCAAATGAAAATACGTGAAGAGGATGAAGAGTAGAAACTTTTGTTGCCTTCAATTTCCTATCCATGATTGAGAACACGCAGTCTCACTCCCTGGCTTCTGTGGTGCTGGTGATGCTAACCATGCTTTTGGAGGGAGCAAACAATCCTGCATTTCCCCACAGAATGGTGCACCACCAAAGCCACGTGTCTCCACTGGCTAGAGGCTGAAATACCACTGCAGCATTCGCCACCAACCACATAGGGTAGTGCAGATCAGTTAACATTTTGACCAGTAGCTTCCATTTCTTAGTAAATACAAAAATGAGTCACATGAAGAAATGAGAAGTTCTTGTTAGGGTCTGGAGAAGAATGTGGGTCCCTTCACCAGCAGAGATCCAGGACAGATTCAGATTGTTTGCTGGTAGCTTCTCTAAGGGCAGACACTGCAACTAGAAAAAAGGTTGCAACTCTGATAGAAAAGGAAGGCTCAGGGAGGGCAGTCCTTATTGTGTGGCTGGAACCTTCCTGCAGCTGACATGCACATCCTTCTTGTTGTAACAAATGTTCTCCTGATTTAAAAACTTACATATCTTCTTCTGAAAAGATGGACTGCTTGAATTGCCAGCTTGCTGTTACAAGCTCATAAGGGAAAAAACAAAAAACACACACACAAAAAAACCCAAAAACCAAGCTCCATGTTCTTTCTGCCTATATGCCAGCTTTCATCCAGATACCTGCATGGCTTGTTCCCTGAGCACACTTATGCCCTTGTTAAAATGTGACCTTCTCAGTAAAATATTTCTGCCCATTTATTTAAAACTGAGCCCTATGAAAACTCATCCCCCAACTACACACACACACACACACACACACACACACACACTTCCTGTGCCCCTTCTCTGTTTTATATTATATCCATCATTCTGCAATATGATAAACCATATTCTTACTCATTTATTTTCTGTCTTCCCTCTTCCCCTCGGAACCTTCATAATTTTTTTTTCTAGTTTGTTTGCTACTTTATTCCAAGGTCCAGAAGAGTTCCCAGAACACATTGGATACTAATTAAATCCGGATGAGTAAGTGAATGAATGAATGAATGAATGAATAAAAGGCTATGACACAGAGAGAAAAACATAGGTCCACTACATACATTAGAGACCAATTCCTTAACAGACTGGTAGGAGTAAGCAAGGAAGTTTAATTTTCCTTAAATTTTAATAGGAAATGCTCCATGAGCCTCCATGAACAGAGCATCTAGAATTCTATAGTTTAGGATTTTCCGAACTGTTTCAATGGTTTTTTCATGAGATCTTGATATGTGTTTGTTATTAAAGGGCATGTGTGAATAATTACATTATTAGAAATATACATTACATTTATTTCTTAGAGAAGCAGAAAGTACATTTTCTTAAGACCTCTGATAAATTCTGCAATAAAACCAAATTTTTAAAAAGTCCACAAGCTAGTTATCTTAATCCTGTTTCTCAAATTTATTTAACAATAATGTCTCCTTCCCTTTTGAAACATCTATTAACATCTAATTCAACACTACTATTCAGTGAAGCCCAATTTAGGAATTTTGGCATATTCATATCTTTGAGGGAAAAGAAAAACTGTATCAGTCATTTAGGGACTCAAAGGTATAATGCCAATACAGCAATCCTGAAAAGAACTGCTTAAGAATTCAATTGAACCAAACAAGAAGTGAATCATAATAATGAATCAAAGAGAGAAGGACAAATATTTTATAGAAACAATGTGAACTATGAATTTACACACAAGGCTTAGCAATGAAATTATATATACTTATATATATAACTATGTATACTTAGGACTAAGTCCAAGTAATTGTTGATGAATTCTTTGAAGTTTAGTACAGTTTAAGAAAGGATTTTGAAGTAGAATATGTAATACAAAAATAAAATTGATGATACATAAGTGAGGGAAAAAAAGCATATAGGTGAGAATTATAAAATAATGAGTTATACTTATAAATAGATTCTTCATTAAATCTTGGGACAATTAACCCTCCACTTGATGTGGGGGAATGACCACCATACATATAAAAAAAATAATTACTAATTAACCATGGATTAAAACTTAACATCAAAAATAAAATCATGACAAGATGAATAAGGAGAACAATAGTTCAATAATTCTGGGCTAAAGCTTTCTAATTAGAATACCATGGTCAGAAGACTAATTCTTAAGAAACCACAGTTATATCTCCATTGTACTTACATGCTATACATGAAAAAAGTCACAAAAAAATTTTAAGGAGAAGCAATAATCTTTAAAACAGATTTGCAACCTATGTGACAAAGTGTTATGTTTTTTACTTAGGATTTTTACAATTTTGTGAGCATGAAGACAGGCACCCTCAAATCCACAGATTCCTTCATAAAACAAGATACACAAACAAAGCATTACACTTTTGAGAAAGGGCTTAAGTTTTTTTAATTAAGCATCTATAGATTTGTCAAAATTAACAAGATCAGTAATTCATAGACTCAGCAAGTATTTGGGGAAACAAGTGTTCAAATATACCATTGGTAGGAGTCCTTCATTCCCAATAGCTATCAGAATTGAGATAAATCTTTACCTTAACAACTATACTTTTAGAAATGTATCCAAAGGAAGGAACCAGAAATATGCAAAACAACATGTCTATATTCAATGGAGCTTTTCATTTTTTTTTTTCAACAGAGAAATTAAATGTTTAGCAATTAAAGTGTGGGAGAATTTGTAGCATCATTTTAAAAATATGGGCTTTGGAATGAGGATGCAGCTATTCTGATAGTAAGACCTTGGATAGTGTCTTAACTTCCCTAAATCTTAGTTTTTGTATGTAACACACACACACACACACACACACACACACACACACACACACACCAATATACTGATTCAATGAAGTATTACATAGCTCTTCAAACAAATAGCTTACATCATGCCCTGACGTGAAAAGTGTTCATGATACACTGTTAAGTTGAAAACAACCTAGTCCTGTGTACACATTAGACTCATCATATTTATATCACATGTTCAACTATATATTTCATATCCTGAAAAATACATATTAAACTATTAGCAATAATTATCTCAGCAAGTGGGGAGGTGGCAGGTCAGGGAAATCAAGGGAGGCCTTGATTTTCTACTGTATATGTTCTATAATGTTTAAAGATTTTTCCACTGATTGCCATTGCTTTTTTATAAATCAGCACTGGCAACAAAAATTCCTCCAAAAAATGGGCAAAGCCAAACAAGCCTATTTGTTGTATCTTTATAACACTCTGTGAAGCTTTCCCCATGAAGGAATGACCCTTTATCAATGCTTTATCCATTTCAGACCTTTCTAAAATTTATTTATTTTGAGAGAGAGAGCAAGAGAGAGAGCTAGCATGCATGTAGGGGAGGGGCAGAGAGAGAGGGAGAGAGAGAATCCAAGCAGGCACCACACTGTGAGCATGGAGCCCAGTGTGGGGTAGAAACCACAAACTGTTAGATCATGACCTGAGCCAAAATCAAGAGTTGGATTCACTACTGACCCACTCAGGTGCCCCTCCATTTCATCATTTTTAAAAAGTCCACCCCTGTACTCAAAGTTAGGCATACCTGACATTCATAGATCCTACCTTTTAATCCTTCTTATTAAAAACATAATTTCCGGGGCGCCTGGGTGGCGCAGTCGGTTAAGCGTCCGGCTTCAGCCAGGTCACGATCTCGCGGTCCGTGAGTTCGAGCCCCGCGTCGGGCTCTGGGCTGATGGCTGAGAGCCTGGAGCCTGTTTCCGATTCTGTGTCTCCCTCTCTCTCTCTGCCCCTCCCCCGTTCATGCTCTGTCTCTCTCTGTCCCAAAAATAAATAAACGTTGAAAAAAAAAAAAATTTAAAAAAAAAAAAAATTAAAAAAAAAACACATAATTTCCAATAATTTATTTTTGAATCCTAACAACTGAATTCTCCATCAGTTAATTAATCTTATTACAGGATTAAAATCAGAATTAATAATGAACTAAGGCATGCCACTTAAAAATCATTTTTCAAAACCCTTTTGAATTTAAAAGAGAAGTCAGACACTGAGGTGTGACACAAAGAGCCAGTGAATCTCAAAGTTAGAGGTTAATCCTAGGATTATGTGTTGTAATAGTTATATGTGTAATTTCATCATTTGAAGGAAACCACTTAAATGCTGTTTCCATGTTTGCTTAAATAATCTCTCACTGAAGCAATTCACTGAAATCTAATTACAGCCTGGAAGGCGATTCTCCCACCAGACCTGGAACACTAGTATAGACTCATCCAATGTTCATATAAAACTGGAATATAACTCCAAGAGATCAGGAGTAATGATTTGGGGAGCAAAAAATGCCAGATTGCATAAAGAAAGACACCTGGTGATTTTATTACTTTAAAAAGAGTAGCTCTCTGAAAACATTTTCTGGAGATCATTTTCTAGCTTAAAAGCAAGCTCACCACCCATATAGTAACAAGAATTTACTCTGGAGCTAGACCACTATTTCTGGAGTTCATAGGCTCAAAAACCCAACATCTATGGAAGACCTTTTTTTTTTCTTTTTTTGAGAAAAATCTTATAATTCAGAGAAACTTCTCTTATTGACTGACTTAGAATAGATCATAATTCAAAGCAAATGCTACATTGGAAATGTACCACTGAAAGACATTTTGAATTAAAAAAAATTGCTGTTTCATGTCTGAGGAGGTGACCTATTGTACTTTACTAAATAAAATAAATAATCTGAAGCCACTCGATTAAGATAACAGTTTTAGAACTCCTATAGCTCACTTTAATAAGATTTTATTAAAGTTGCCTCTAAGCTTTCTCACTTTAATTCAATTTATACGTTTTAAATATATCCTCCAGGAGTGATACAAACATTTCATCAAAATACTCTACATATTAATCCTCAGCAGAGAGTTTAAGTCCATACCCAACCCTCACACCATGTACACCAATAGCTCCCCAGTGCAAACCACCAGCATCTCATGCACAGACTTCTGCAAGTCTTCATTAACACTTTCTTCCCTTTTTCAAAAAGTATTTCCTGGAATGCCTCAGGGGCTCAGTCAGTTGAGTGTCAGACTCTTGCTTTTGGCTCAGATCATGATCCCAGGGTCATGGGATCAAACCCCTCATTGGGCTCTGTGCTGAGCATGGAGACTGCTGAAGATTCTCTCTCTCTCTCTCTCTCTCTCTCTCTCTGTCTCTGTCTCTCTCTCTCTCTCTGACCCTCTCCTCTGCTTGTGCTCTTTCCCTAAGATAAAAAATAAAATAAAAAATTTAAAAAGTACTTCCTAAAAAGTACTTCTTATGGTCTATTTTCCTAAGAGCAGCCAAAGAGATTATTCTGCATGGAACTCTTCTGCACAAAATCTTACCATGACCCTCCTCCTTCCTTACCACCCTCACAGAATATATCCAAAGACTACAGATGACCTGTATGGCCTGGTGCATCTAGTATTTTCTATTTCTCTCATACTGCTTTGGAGACACTACCCTGCATGGCAGTTCTCAAACATACCCTTAAAGATTTTCCTATGTGGGAAGGTCTACCCACCTACCGCTCTGTTGCTTAACTCTGTTCTCTTCATTTAGATCTCTGCTTCAATAGCACCTCAATAGAGAGGCCTTTTCTGAGACTCGCTACCATTCTTATCTCATCTTTATGTCTCAGAGTATATTACATATTTGTTTTAGGTTTGGTTATGTTCACAAGTCTTCCTGAATCACTAGCTTGATATATTTTATCACTCTGAAAAAAAATAATAACTGTTATCCATTTAAATATCCCTTCTGTTCCATTCTCTCATTTCTTTCCTTCTAGAAACTCAATTATACTGAATTAAAATTTGTCACTGTTATCTTTTTGGTCTCCAACCTTTTATTCTGTAATTTTTCAAAAAAAAATTATTAGTGTTTATTTTTGAGAGAGAGAGACACAGAGTGTAAGCGGGGGAAGGACAGAGAGACAGGGAGGCACAGAATCCGAAGCAAGCTCCAGGCTCTGAGCTGTCAACACAGAGCCCGATGTGGGGCTCAAACCCACAGACTGTGAGATCATGACCCGAGACCAACCTACTGAGCCACCCAGGTGCTCGTCTTCTGTAATTTTTATTTGTGTCTCTGTTTTTCTTTCTGGATGTGTTTTTCTTTCCTATATAATGTTTCACTATTTATATTTTCCATTGTTCTTAACCTACTTTTATTTTTTTAATGTTTATTTATTTATTTTTGAGAAGGGGGGAGTGAGCGAGAGTGGGGGAGGGGCAGAAAGAGAAGGAGATAGAGAATCCCAAGTAGGCTTCACGTGGTCAGCACAGAGCCCAATGCTGGGCTTCATCTCATGAACCATGAGATCACGACCTGAGCCGAAATCAAGAGTCAGCTGTTTACCCCACTGAGCCACCCAGGTGCCCCAGGAACTGTTCTCTGAAGACTGAATTTCCATATCAGGTATTATTGCTCCATCATCTATCTAACTTTGACCTTACTACAAAATTTGACAGTTAACATGCTCCCCTCCTGGCCATTCTATTGGTTTGTGGGGGCTCTGAACTAGCCAAGATTCCTACCTATTTCAGTTATTACTTTTCCCTGGTTAACTTTTTTGAAATTTTTAAATATTCCGTCATCCTCTACAGAATGGAGTTTCTCCCAACTCTCAGAACCGAGAATTCTTTCTCTATGAATTTGTGGTCACACCAATTCTAAACACTGACTATAAATTGTATAAAGTTTCTTAACCCTTATCTTTGTACCTTCACTTCTACCTAAATCCAGGCCCCTTTTCAACTGCTTAGAGAATCCTTCAATTATGCATTGCTCTGATCCTCAACCTAACATAAAGCTTTTAGTCTACAAAGCTTCATTAATAAGTAGAATCTAAGCTTTCTTTTCCCCAAAAAATTCATCCTTACTTGTTCAAACTTCTCTTTTCACACTGTTAACCTGCTGGAACTGAGATATATCCTGCCAGGCCTGGAGGTAATCCATGCAAGAATGCTTTAAAGACCATAAGGACATTTCACTGCTCTTTATGTTTTTAAATTCGCCAGTGTTTAAGACATACATTCGCTTCCTGTTCTGGGATCAGCCCAAAAGAACAACAGTTGTTCTATTTTTCCATGTGATGATTTTCCATGACTTACGTTTTATCACATAACCCTCTATTTTCTTTTCTATTTCAACAAGGGTGTGCTGTCAAAGTACTTAACAAGCTCTCCCCAGGAGTGAGATCTTGTATTTATTAGATGGTAGTTAAACTTAGGGTTCTGGGAATCCATGTGCAAAAGACAGACAAGATATTGTTCCAAAGAGTTTATGTTCCTGTTGGGGGGACACAACAATCAAACAACAGGACAATGACAACAAAAACAGTTTCTCATTAATGAAGTTGTGAAATTAGAGAGTAAAAGTGGTTCATATCCAAAAGAATGGCTCTTTCATCTATCCTCTCAGTCCTAAAGGTCTTATTTAATTAAAAACTCAATGCCGTAATTGACTTTGTACACTTACAGAAAAACAACAACAACAACAACAACAACAACAACTCATTTTTAGTTGGGCTGTGAAGTTTGATGCCATTTTTCAGAACTTTCAGAAACCAAATGGCCAAAATATGAAATGGTGGAATTTAGTGGCCTACATAAAGTACACAGGTACATTCTTCCTCCTCCTCCACTGAGCAGTGACAAAGGGAAGGGCCATTGTCAGAGGCATCCAATAACTGACCTTTAATTTGGAAAGGAAATGAAAGGTGGTCAGGTGGGGGGAAAGCAATTTCTTTTATGGTTTGAGACTGACTTAGGATTTTTTGTTTGCCTTTTTAAAGACTTATTTATAAAAATCTTTGCAAAAAATATCCATTATGCCACTTAGGATTTTTTGTTTGCCTTTTTAAAGACTTATTTATAAAAATCTTTGCAAAAAATATCCATTATGCCATTGACATAGCTTGAATTAATCACAGAACCACAATTTATTATCGAGCATCATTTAGCAACTATGTTGAAATAACTGCCAGTCAGCTTCCCATAATATCATCCCAAAGAATTGATTATATCCTTTAGTTTTTGATCTAATAGTTGTATACGAATGGTGAAATAGTTACTAATCTAAACAATAGGCATTCATAAAGGTATTGTAAATCATAGTCGCAGGCTATAGTTGTATTCTGTATTTCACAGATATTTTCCACCATGCCTTAAAGAATGGTGTGAAAATCTTTCTTAGATAGCTACATTTTGTACAGCTTTCCTTGGACTTCAAGACCCAATTCAGGCAACTGGCTTGGGAATGTAAGTGTATGTAGTCTTATTTTCATTACATTATTCATTTATATAGCATCTCTCTTCCTCAAAGATCTCAAGGCGATTTACAAACATTAATTGCCAAATACTTGTAGTGTTCCTTTGAGATATGTAAACCTGAAGTTGAACTAATTAAAAATTATAATCAAATCCCCCTTTACACACACACACACACACACACACACACACACTTTACTTACTTACTTATAGAATAACCCTTTCTAGGCTGTGGAACTGTAATTGTTCAAAAGTGAGTACAGGGAACAACAGCAACATGCTGATTAGGCCAGCATGGCCTCAGGACTCATGAGAATCTGGACCTTCACTTTGAAGTGATTTGTCTATGTGGAAAACCAAAACAATGAAAGGATATGAAGCTAAGTCCATGAAAAATTTGATTTTTACCAAGATAAATTACCAAAAAAAAAAAATGAGATAGTATAAAGCTAAGTCAATGAAAAGTTAGATTATACCAACAAAATTCGCACACCAAGCTTGCACTTCTGGGATGGAAGGGGAAAATTCCATCTCAGTCATTATTAAAGCTCTTTCTCCATTCTAGTATTGCATTAGATTCTCAAAGACCCATGTGATACTCAGAGAAAGGATTTCTAATATTCAGCCTCTCTGAATGACCCCTGACATCCTCACTGATGCTGGTTCCTTGTGGATAGTGACTCTCTCCTTCCATGTCACATGCCTAGCACAGGGTTTCTTTGACCACACTATGAAGCCAGTGCCTCTGCATTCTGGCCACCTCACCAGGGTACTGCTTTAGAGAATAGCAACAAAACAAAAAATTGGTTTTTGAAAAAAAACTGATGAACTCCTAATGACATTGGATCAAGATTTAAGAAAAAAAAAGCAAACCAAATAATCAGTCTGAAGAACAAAAAGGGGACATCGCTATAAACTAGACATTAAAATGAGTATCATATAAGCCAACCTGTTGATAAATTAAATATTAGAAGAAATAAACCAACTCCTAGAAAATACAATTCATAAAACTGAAAAAGTAAAATCTATATATTCCTGTGACTATTAAAGAAAATGTCACTAATTTCAGGTATATGAGGTAAGTGAAGCAGCCCGTGCTGTCCGTACTATGTCATTCTGCTCCTGGCTTTATTTTTCCCTGCTGTAAGTAAGGGGGTTGAACTGCATTCTCATTCCATGAAGGAAACTCTAGACAAATAAGGTTTAACCAGCAAACTCTACCAAATACATAAGGAAGGAATAACACTAATATTACATATACTTTCCAGATTGCAGAAAAAGTGGGTCACTCTCCAAGTTTTTATGGGGCCGTCATAACCTTGATACCAAACCACAAAAAGAACAGCACAAGAAAAGAAAAACATAAGCCAACCTTATTTATGAACACAGATACAGAAAAATTTTAAACAAATAGTAGCAAAACTATTACAGTAAAACATGCAATATACCATGATGAAGTAGCATTTACTTCAGAAATACGTGTTAATTTAACATCAGAGAAGCACTGTACTGTGCCCTTTTAACACAGTAAAGAAGAGTCATATGACCACCTCAGAAAAGAATAATTAAATTTAATATTGATACACTATCCATACTTCTACTATTTGAATTCAATAGTTTTAAAAGCTAGACACCAACCACACACACACGCGCGCGCGTGCACACACACACACACACACACACACACACACCAAAAGTGAGAAAAATAGTTGCCTTCAGAAAGATAGAAGGATAACAAGTTAAAAAAAAAGATGCTTGGTTATGTTTATTCAAAACTATGTCTACATGAATGTACCAGCAGTAAGAACAGCTTCATACAGATCAACACATAATAATGAGTTTAGAAGAAAAGAGGACAGCAACCCAGGAAACCTGAATTTCAGGCAAAAGGGATGGAAACAAGGAAAAGGTGCCACAAAAATCTTACCTGACAGAATTCTAATCAGATGTACATGAATTCTAGGTAGTGTGTGTGTATGGCTGGCCCTTACACTGATGGGCTGCTCTCATGAATTTTTCAGTTCCCTATGCCTGATGGGAAGCCCACTGTGAGAAAGGCCTTCTTAAGTGTTATCATAACTAATTACCTTCCTTGGTAACCCAGAAAAAACCCAACGTGCAACCCGGCTTCACAGACCGCGATGGAGTTCCTTCCCAAATTATAGCCTTCTCTCTCTGGAGCCATGAGAAAGTTATCTCTGTAAGCCTCAGTTTCCTTGTCTATAAAATGGAGATAAGTTCTTCCCAACTAGGAGTCTTGTTATTGGGGCAATAGTTGACATAGTTGAAGCATTTAGAAAAAAAATCTTTGGGACGGGGCGCCTGGGTGGCTCAGTTGGTTAAGTGTCCAACTTCTGCTCAGCTCACGATCTCGCGGTCCATGAGTTTGAGCCCCTCGTCGGGCTCTGTGCTGACAGTTCAGAGCCCAGGGCCTGCTTCGGATTCTCTCTCTCTCTCTCTCTCTCTCTCTCTCTGCCCCTTCTCCACTCATGTCCTGTCTCTCTCTGTCTCTCAAAAATGAATGTTTAAATAAAATAAAGAAATATTTTTCGTATAAAGTAAGTTCTCAGTAGGTATTAGCTATTACTATTTTGATAATTAATACCCACCAGAAGGTGGACTTACCCTTTGGTCCCAAAACAATTATATCAGAATATAATCATTATATTGAATTACTTGTTCTTGTGTAGAAGGGTGAGTAGAATATCAGTTGACCAATCCACACTGAACTAATAAGCCAAGCAGAAGCTGGTCCTTTCTTGCAGTCTTGCATACCCACAGATGAACATCAAGCCTGAAAGCCCTTCATGCTGATTTCCCATCTCATGCCCTCCTATTTCAAGCGAAGAGCTGTTCAAACAAAAGTTCTCCACCCACCTCTGTTTCTCTCTCACATTCTCACTTCCACAGACATATGCATCTACACAAGAATTGCAAGGCAACATTTACAGACATAAGCTGTTTGTATCAAGAAAAGGAAATCTCCCCCACACACTCCAAAAAAAGTCTTTGAGCCACAGTTCTGCATCAGTCTTCCGTAAGATTTGCCTTACCCATTTTCATTCAGAATCTCAGGCTACGAAAGCTGCATTTAAAAACTAGTTTTTCTAGGGGCGCCTGGGTGGCTCAGTCGGTTGAGCGACCGACCTCAGCTCAGGTCATGATCTCGGGGTTTGTGAGTTCAAGCCCCACATCGGGCTCTGTGCTGACAGCTCAGTGCCTGGAACCTGCTTTGGATTCTGTGTCCCCTCTCTTTCTGCCCCTCCCCGACTTATGCCCTGTCTCTCTCTGTCTCAGAAATAAATAAACATTAAAAAAATAAAATAAAAAATAAAAAAATAAAAACTAGTTTTTCTAAAGGAAAATTGAGAGGTAACTCTGCATTCTAAAATGGGTTCTTAATGGATACATTCAAGTGGGGTTTTTTTCCCCTAAAACAAAGGGACAGCTTGCTCCAAACGTGAATTCATGTGTCAACTGCTTGTAAAGCAGAAAATGCTTTCAGCTTATAAATGATAATTAAAAAAAAAAAAAAAAACAAAGCAAAAACACTTTAGCACTAAGTTTCAGACAGGACTGTAAAAGGAGAAAGCTCAATAATATTCGTCAGGACAGTTGTATGATTCCTTGTTTAAAATATTTCCACCAAAGTGTTAAACATGAAAAATAAACCTTAGACTTTGGAGGTTGGTCTTATTTTGAGCTTCTGTTCTTGGGATTCTTACTAATTGCAAATCTCTGAGGACACGGACAGGAGTGGTTACCTGGGAAGCCCAGTGTGACAGCCCCTGGAAGAAGAATCTGGAAGCAAGTCACTTCTGCTGCACCGATGGCCACGGCACTACTCACGTCAGTGACATCAAGCATTGTGCTGAGGCTTTGGGCAAGGAGTAAAAATTAAAGATGCACGGTTAGACAAAACCAGCATCCTATAGTAAATGCCCAGGTTTGGTGCAAATGGAGAAAAACGGTGGATTTACGTTAGCAGTTTTCTCCAGGTGAATTAGATTTTTCACTGAGCACACAGCTGTTACCTCTTGTTGCTCACTAACCACTTCAGTAAGTTCTAGAGAATTTGAGGCAAGTGGTCCTATTGGTTCCTTGGCCCTAACATACTTTGCAGAGGACATAAGTCAAACTAGCATATGATTATGTGGGTCCTAATTAGAATGCAGTGGTCATGTGCATATACCTTTCATTGTTATTCCCTACATTTTTAAAAGGTGAATTTGTTAACCCCAGAAAAAAAAAAAATCAAGTTCATTCACCATAGATGGGAAAAAGAATCTGCAAAAACAAAAAAGGATTCTCTTTAATTTTCTTGCTTATATATTCTAGACTGACTCCCAGAGTATATTTACTTCCAAACTGTGTTCTCCACTATCCACCCCCATCTTTTTGTATCTTACTGTCACAGCATTCTGTATAGATAATTCATAGAACTATAAATACTCTTCCAGGTGCAAGACTTTTAAAAAGTAATTATTCTCATGCCACTGCAGTTTTGTAATGAAATTGCTGATAAAAATATTCATATGAATATAAATCATATAAATGCTATAAAAACATATAAATGTATACCACATCTATGTCTATATAATCCTCTCATGCAACAGAGGATAGCTGATATGTATCTTGAAGGCTATATTTGGCTCAGGCTGGAGACAAAATCCAATCAGTAGGGAAGTGTCCCCAAGGTACTGCCAAGCCTCATTTGGCAACAATAGCAACGTGTGACAGCATTTAATGAAATATCATATCTTTTCAATTAAAATTTTATATACTAGAGGTTTACTTAAATTACACCAAACAATTTTCAAATCTAGAGCTTAGTGAGGCAACAGAGAATGAATTGTGTGCTATTTTGGAGCATTCATGTGAACACCATCATTATTTTTCATCATTAAAAAACACTTCCCCCAAATAATAAATATTGAGAGAAATGAGCATCCTATAATACAACATCTATTTTTATTTTAAATGATTTATCCATTTCTGGAGAGCCCAAAAAAATTAAACTTCATCAAAAGTCCTATTCAGGCTTTCCAAACCAGAATTAATAGCCTGTCATTTTACGTATGCAGTTCTTTCAATTCTGTGATTATGGAACAGTGGTTTTCTGATTTGTGTCTTCCAGTGTGGGCAGCTGATTGTACACTGTGGTTAGCTGATATCTGTCTGGGAGGAAAGTTATCACCAGTGCATTGTGGGATGTTGTGGTCCAGAATGCTTGCCAGTTGCAAAGTCTGACAATCAGAAAAGGAGCAAAATACATTCAGCACCTCCTTTGTTTAGTCCCAATTGCAAAAGCTGCAGACATACACTTTATAAAAGATTGATTAAACATTTCAAACAATCACTGTAGATGGAACTGGTAGATGCCAGATTGTCAGCACCAAACTATCCAGACAAGGAAAAGGCAATTTTAGATGAAAGGAGTGATTTTTTTTTCATTTATTATTATTATGTGTGTGCATGTGTATATATGACAAGCTAATGGCCCTAGGAATTATCAAATTAGTGGATTTTGTGTCTGCTGATTTCTCAATTTCTCAGTCTCATAGTTAATTTATTTAACTGCCTTCTAATTAGTAATTCTCAGCAAATAATATCACCATTTAATTGGATAGGCTTTGCATGCTTGGCAAATCCTTCAACATCTATACCTTATTATTTGATATTCATAACACTTTTGGTTAAATTGGGCTGATGTAATATTACCAATAAAAAAAAAAAAACTTGAAACTCAGAGAAGGTATATGACTTACCTCAGGTTTACACTGCTTTTTTAAAGGCTGTAACTAAACAGAATATCCTCGTTCCTAGTAGGATGATCTTTCTATTATCATTATAGCCACTCATAATGATGTTTTTTCATGCATTGTTCAACTGGTCCTGAAAACAGAAGTAAAGATAAGAGCAATCATTTGATATAGATTGTTCTGTGTACCAACAGTTCCAGATAACAGAGTCCCCATAAAATACAAGGATTATTATAATTTTTGGAAGTGTCAAAAATAATTAGATGGTTGTTGCTAGACACTGGCCAGCTGATGGACTGGTTGAGATACCTTCACAAATAGGATTTCAGAGAAGTCAAAGCTGAAATTCTACTGATGACTCTTCCCTTTTGGTTGCATGTCACCCAAATCCCCATCTTCCTATCATCCTAAGACCCATAACTGTTCCAAACAGTGAAGAAGGGCAGACAAGTTACCTTCATACTCCACTACAAAATCTGTTTTGTCCCTACTAAGAAGTAACATGTATCCGTAACAACTTAAATCAGTACACATTTCCTCCTGTCAATATATTGCAACATATCTTAACTCATTTGATCCTAAGATCTTTGTGCAATAAGCAAATATTAAAAACCACATTTGAAAGAGAGAGAGACACCACTGAGACTCAGCAAAGTGAGGTGATATCTGTGAGGTCCCGCAGATCATAAGAGGTAGGTCAGGAAAAAAATTCAAATCTTTTGACTCCAAATTCAGCACCTTTCAATCACATCTATGAGACCAGAGAACTCAGGAACTTTCCCTGGAAAGTTTATATATATATATTTTGCTTCTTCTGTTCTCTCACTAGGGGTGACTAGGTGCTCATTGCCCAGAGATTCTGCATAAAGGGTTTCTTGCCACTTCCAGGTAGATATCAGAGGAATCCTGAGACCTTTTTTCTATTTTCTTTTCCCATCAACTAAAACGGTGATATGTAGACTCCCTCTGTTAGAGAAACGCAAGCACAACTGGTTATAGGAAACAAATGTGTGCTGCCGGAAGCTTACAAAATTTTGGTGGCCCTTTTCAAGAAAAATAATACAAAATTATAACACAAAATTAGACATTAAAGCAAATTTTACTTAAAATGAATATAATCTCAAACCAATTACAAATTTTTAAAAACTGACAAACTGAGGGGCACCTGGTGGCTCAGTTGGTTAAGCACTGACTCCTGACTCTGGCTCAGGTCATGTTCTCACAGTTCATGGGATGGAGCCTCATGTCAGGCTCTGCACTGACAGCACAGACCCTGCTTGGGATTCTCTCTCTCTCTCTCTCTCTCTCTCTCTCTCTCTCTCCCCCTCCCTGCTCATGCACACATGTGCTCTCTCTGAAAATAAATAAATAGAACTTAAAAAAAACACTGACAAATGGCAATATGCAAAAAACTAATATCATTATTTATTTATAAACTAATACATGTCTAAAATACTATTTTCATATATTTTCTTGCTGAATATAATTTGCTTCTTTAAATGATGAGGATTTTGTCATATAATTTTCTTTTAAGTTTATTTATTTATTTTGAGAGAGAGAGAGATCTCAAGTCAGGGAGGGGCAGAGAGAGAGAGGAAAAGTCAGAATCCCAAGCAGGCTCTGCACTGTCAGCACAGAGCCCAATGAGGGGCTCAGACCCACAAATGGAGGGATCATGATCTGAGCCAAATCAGATACTTAACCAACTGAGCCACCCAGATGCCCCTGTCATATAATTTTCAATTAAAAAAAAAAGCAAAAAAGATGAGTTTCATTCTCCTGGCATGTTTTTATTTTCTTTCCACTCACAACAATTTGGGAGCCAAACCTCATACGGCCCATTCATATTGAAATATGACCTCAGGGATTCATCCTGTTTGAGTTGGCATAATGCATAAGAAAAGTATTATGGGAAGACATTTCTGCCCCAGGAGGGTTTAAATCTAGCTGAGAAAGTGCTCAGCAACACTGGCTTAGGAACCCTTCCAGCTAACCATCTAACCTGAACTATTAGTGCAGAAGACACATGTAGAAACCTTGGAAAATACCCATGATGTTTAATCATAACAGAAGGACTAGACTATATGGTTCCTTCCTAGCTTGAGAAAAGTGTGGCAGAAAGAATGTCTTTCTTAGAGACACAGAACAAAAAGTAGTCTGCTCTTAGGAGTGATCCTAATAACACTGACTGATTCTCCTTTTAATTCACCCATTCAAAACACACACACACACACACACACACACACACACACACACGACCTTCAGTGTACCAGGCACTGTGCTAAGCACTGGAGACTTGACAATGAACAAAGCAGCATTCCATGTATGCTATCTTAGAGCTCACCTTCCACTGCTGAACAGATTGGCAGATTTAGGCAATTTCTACTCCCAGGTAGACATAATCTACTTGGATGGAAAAAGTAAGTTCCCTGGGAAATCTTGAACAATTGTTTTCTCAGTAATTGCATGGAATTCTTGACTCTCCACTGTATGTTGAAGTAACTGGAACACTGCTTACCTCTGGTGATGATCAGGAATTAGTATCATGGAGGCACATTTCACTTGCTGACGTTTGGCATCCCAGGTCCTTAGAATCCAAATGAAGTCTCTGTAGCAATAATGGTGATAGGCACATAAAATTACAGAGGCAATTTAAGCCAGAAAAGAAATATCTCCTCACGTGAACTCTCTATGACAGGGCTGGGCTGAACTACCCTATTGTTTTTAAATCCATACCACAGCAGAAAAGTTGTAAAGATGCCAGAAAGCCCTTCAGCAGGATTTAGACACTTATCCACATGACATGTCACATTTTAGGGCACATTTTCATCATGACTCATTGTGTTTGTCACAAATGCTTGATATTATAAACAAGACCCTCATTTTAAGAACCTCATTTTCTAGCATCTAATTATCCTCCCAAAGCTATAATCCTTTGTTTGTGAAATCATAATTTATTCCCATAGAAATATGATTATGACTTCAGGTAAAGGAATAAACAGGAGAAACAGATGAAACTTTTAAAACGATATTCTTCTTTCATGCAAATCTCTCTAGCAATAAAGTGAGAATTAAGAAAATAGGAAATGCATGATGAGCTGGTAAGATTGTGGCTAAATATACTCTTTCTAAAATTTTCTCAGCACCAGGTGCTTGAAAGTACACAACTTATTTAGAACCGCAAGAGCTGTCTCTTCTTTTTTTTCCATTCTGATTTAGGGGTACTTTCAATATTTTACAAAATTTTTACGTTACTTAATTCTTAAATTTCACTCTTCCTATAAATCTTTTTAACTTTCTGAAGTCCAATTTCATCCACATGGGTAAAATTTCTAAAGGTCATATTTATGTCCATAGCTTTCAGTATGAATTCTACAAATTGTTTTGTAGGTCCTTGACTTTCTAACATTATATATTTAAAATAGCAAAAAATGCTAATATGTTCAATGTTAAAATGAACCCCACGCACATACACTGTACATGTATTATAAATGTTACACATATACATATTATAAATGGTAATATGTTAAATGTTAAATGGACCTTACATACAATAACTTATTTACTGATATTGGTAGATAAAATGTGATTAACTTATTCAGTCTGAATTATTTCCCCCAAATTCCACTGGTTACATTATGATATCCAATGGTATATTTCTTCTAAATTCTTATTGTTGACTCTTTTTTTTACACTATCGACCTACTCGACTTCTTGACTCTTCTTCTCTACGGCCATTGACATGCCTCTCTCCTGATTCTCTTTCTGCATCTCTAGTTATTACTTCTGGGTCTTTCTTCTATGCTTCCATGCATCTTCTAGCACCTTATTGAGACAATTCTACAAGCCTCGAACATTGAACCTCTGCATTTATTTCTCTCACTCATGCCTCTGTGTTAACTCAAAATCTGATGGCATGAAATGCTATGGCTTATCAATGTCTCCCAGACCAAACTCATTCTACCTTGCTTTCTCACTGGCCCATAAGATTTCTCCTCATAGATGTCCTCCCCAGGGATAATGTCATGTCATACTCAATGCACTAACGGAAACCTTTTTCTAAAATACTCCCTTTTTGTTTTTAAGTAAGCTTTACGCCCAGTGTGGAGCCCAGCATAGGGCTTGAACTCATGACCCTGAGATCAAGACCTGAGCTGAGATTGAGAGTCAGATGCTTAACTGACTGAGCCACCCAGGCATCCTTGTACTTCCTTTCTTTAGCATTGTTTTGGTGTTAGTTAGCTGCAACATTCTTTTTACCTCCAAGACTAGGAACCTTGGAGTCATCTTTAAATATCCCTTTTGCCTCATCCTCTGCATCCAGTCTGTCACTATATCAATACACTTCCTTATTTAAAATGTTGCATTTCCCTCCATTTCTACACTAATCCCACAATTGGGGCCTTCATCAACATCAACTAAACACTTCCCAGCTGATCTCCTTGACTCAACATTACTCACCTGCCAATAGGAATGGATCAATCACTCCCAAACAGTCCATTAACATGCTAGTCCCTATTTCAAGAACATGATACAGGTCCCGCTTTTGTATCTCCTGCTTCCAATCTAATTATCTTCTCCCCATCTTATTTATCCAACCTGATTTCTGACTAATCCCCATCGTATGGTTTGTAATATAGTAATCCCCTCCTTCCAAATATTTTCCTATGACATTTTTCCTACTATCTTGTGTGTGCAGCCCCTCTATCTGGTAAAATATAAATTTTGTCTCCACCTATTCAAATTCTACTTCTCCTTCAAAGGCCACCAAAATTCCCTGCCTCTGACTAAATCTCTCCCATCTCTAAAGTGCTACCTCACTGAAGTTCTAAGCCACTTGGCACAATTCTAATAAATGACTACAACAGCCTGCATGATGCTTTTTGGCCAGATCTCACAGGGCTGCTGCCCTAGTGAATTCACCATCATTCTAGCTGTGATTGCCGTCTTTACACTTTTAAGAACTCAAATTCTTCTCATCACTCAGATATGATCAAGCCCTAATGAGTGGGGGAGAGGGGAGAAGAGTGGGAGAGAGAGAAACAGAGACAGAGAGAGAGAAAGACTGGATTAGTCCTAAGCCCAGGTCAACAATCCATAGCTATATGAACTCAAGAAAGTGACTCAAACTTTCCTAAGTCCTTGATTCCTCATGGTGAAAATTGGGGTATTAATATCAACTTTCTCTAGCACACTACACTGCTATGAAAATTAAATAAGATAATTTATGTGGAAGAACATTGTAAAGCATTATATAAATGTACAGAATTATTATTAATTCATGATAACAAGATTCATGAGGTACTTAGTTCTAAGCCATAAAGTTAATTTAATAATTTATAAGGAGGGATAAATATTTCTGCTGACTGGAAGATGTGTGTGCTCTTGAGGTAAAACCATACTTGGATTAAAGGATTGAAGGAACTGAGTAAATACTTATCAGATTTGGGGAAAATAAATCCTAACAGATTTGAATCGTCTTGAGTGAGAGTTTGCAATAATTCTTGATATTTTAGGGGATGGTAGATAAGTAGTAAAAATAAGAATCATGGACTCTTTTCTGCAGATATCCAGCTCCACCTTGGCATGGAGATTTGTGTTAGCTTTGAAATCAGAAGATGGGTGTATTTTCTGAATTTATGTATTCCTCATGCAGTTGGAGACTAGTTGTACCTTATCACTGATAATTAACTCCTATGATAATATGACTTACGTTTTCACGTCCCTTAGCAGCATATTATCTCTAAGAATAATTTGCTTTCCCCTGTGCATTCCATTATTGATTTTTTTTTTGACGAATGTGCGAATAACACAGTCTAAGATCATACCCTAGCTCTGTCCCTTACTAGTTATGTTATCTTGAGCAAGTGACTTCACACGCCTCTCTTCTCAGTTTTCCCATCTGTAAAATGGGAATAATGATGTACTTACATCATAGATTGTATTGAGGATCAAATGAGTTAGTACGTGACATATAGTAAGATCCGAATACATTTTGTATGTTGCTTTAACACCTATTTCATTATGTTTGTATCACAACCATCTCTGCATATCTGTCTACTTTGCCAGACTGTAAGCATCTTCAGGAGCTCTCTGCTATATTTCTCTTTGTGAACTTCTCAGTACTCTCAGTACTTTGGTCACCAAAAAGTGTTAAATATATTTGGGAAATAAATCCAGGACTCTTTCATGTAGGTGTCTTGCCTTCCCAACTAATATATAATACTGGAAGCTTTGTAAGCCCTCATTCAAGGTTAAAGTTATGTCAGATACTCCTCTTATTTACCCCGAACAACAGGCACTTAATAAATATTGATGATTTTTTGACTTTCTGTGACGTGTGTTCTACCTAAGATTCTCGTGAAACATAAGTAATGAAGCATGTTGGTCCAGGACTTTTATCCCATATTCTCCTTTATCTTCCCTTTTTCTATATGCCTTCAGTTCCTACAGCATCAATCAGTGATGGCAATGACTACAACAGTGCCCAGTAGGTGCAAAGCCAGCTGTAGAGGAATCACCACTCTGATCACAGAAACAAGCATTTCAGAGATAATAAAATATTAATTGGTACCTTACTAAGACTTGGAAGAAGCTGAGAAGCACAGAAGAGAATTAATAACTAGCCAATGTTTTCAATATGACAGAAAACAAATCTATGAGAACAAGGCCCTTTATGCATTGCAGAGAGAGACTAAGAATTTGATGCTATTTATGGATTCATTTTCTTCACAGACATAAAATAATTCCTTTCCTTCCCAAAAGCATGGGTAATTATTGGTGGTACCATCTTGCAATGAGTAGCACTGTCACAAGATTATTCTTTTCCTTATTTTACATAAATTTATTTTGATGCCACTTGATTTTTTAGAGAATAATTTATATTCATATACTGTAAAATTCAATTAGATTACAATTTTTAATCACCAACAATACAATGTACCCTCTGGCTCCCCAAGAGAAATGCATTTCTCTAATTTCCTCCCTTGTAGTTTGGAGATACAAACTATATTGTTTTTTAAAAATTCATTTATGTGTCTATTCCACAAAATACAGCACATCTCTAATTAGGCTATGAGCTAATACAAGCAGATGTCCTACGTTAATTATTCTTGCAAGTACCTAACACAGTGGCTAGTACTTGACAGGTATCCAGTAAAAATTTGTGGAATAAATTAATGAATTAATAAAGGGACAAATGTATGCCCACCAAATTCTAACAGTTTGGGAGTTTCAAATGAGAGAACTGAGGCTTGCCTGTAAGAAATTTACAACAAAGTTGTGGAAAAAATATATACTCAAATGATAATAATACAGTATTAAACTTCAGCTTCCAGTTATAATAGTCTCTGAGCTGGAGTAGTCCTTGTACAGTAAACAATTATAAAACTGGACAAAACCATGGAGAGAAGGAAGTCCCATGTTTTCTCTAGCTCTATGGAGACAACTGCCCCAAACCAGTACAGATAAATAGAACCCACACAGGACACAATGGTTCTGCTGTGATAAAGAGATGGATATCAATATTTGAAGTGGCAGAAGCTACGGAAATCTTCAGGGACAAACACCAGAAACAACTGACTTGGGCTCAGGGTGGATTCTAGAAGCCTGTGTCAAGTCCTCACAAGTCCTCAGCCAGAGTGTGGGACACCCACATAAATTTGACACTACATGGGATTGTACAGTAAGTGGCTGTTATGAGGACTAAGGTATGACAGACAGAATAGGGCTCCAACAGTTACGAGAGGCTTTGGAGTTCTGTCCCCGCCAGAGGAAACAGATCTGGTTCACACTATGGGCATCAAGATGAAACACAAAAAGTGCAGGTATTTGAAATTAAAACTACACTAAAGAGTAAAATTACTCTAGATCCACCATAACAATGCTTAAAAGTGAACAATGCCTCTCAAGATCCTGAAGACAGGACAATGTTTGGAGTTTAAAGTGCAGCATATTTAGAAGAACTTTTTAAACACTTTGAGGGTTTCAGTGACCCACCCTAACAAAGAAAGATTTACATAAGTTCAGGGTGATCATCTAGTAAAAGACTTCCTATTAGAAAAGGAATCAACAGAGGCACCAGGGTGGATTAACTCTTGATTTTGGCTCAGGTCATGATCTCACAGCTCCTGAGATTGAGCCCCATATCCCACTCCACACAGACAGCTTGGAGTCTGCTTGGAACTCTCTCTCTCCCTCTCTCTCTGACTCTCCCCCACACATTCTCTCTCAATCTCTCTCTCTCTCTCTCTCTAAGTAAATAAAATAAACATTAAAAAAAGGAAATCAACATTCTTCAGAGGAATATAATACAGCACAGGGTCCCTTTAATGTGCTATTAAAAGTGTCCAGTAAGCTGGGGCGCCTGGGTGGCGCAGTCGGTTAAGCGTCCGACTTCAGCCAGGTCACGATCTCGCGGTCCGTGAGTTCGAGCCCCGCGTCGTGCTCTGGGCTGATGGCTCAGAGCCTGGAGCCTGTTTCCGATTCTGTGTCTCCCTCTCTCTCTGCCCCTCCCCCATTCATGCTCTGTCTCTCTCTGTCCCAAAAATAAATAAACGTTAAAAAAAAAATTAAAAAAAAAAAAAAAAAAAAAAAAGTGTCCAGTAAGCAATAAAAACATTACCAGATGTACAAACAGGAAAATTAGAACCATAGTCACATAAAAAAGTAAACAAACAAAAAACTGACCTGACATACTGCAGATGTCAGATTTAGCAGGTACATTCTTCAAGATATGTATATAGGGGTGCATGGGTGGCTCAGTCAGCTAAGTGTCTGACTCTCGGTTTCAGGTCAGGTCAGGACCTCACAGTTTTGTGAGATCGAGCCCCATGTTGTGCTCTGTGCTGGCAGTACAGAGCCTGCTTCGAATTCTCTCTCTCTTCCTTTCTCTCTGCCCCTCCCCAACTCATGCTGTCTCTGTGTCTCTAAAATAAACTTTTAAAAATGTGTATACATATTTTAAAGATACATATTTATTTTGAAGATATATATGTACATGTAGGCCAGGAGATATGGACCTTATATCTTTATAGACTTGAATAAACAAAGAAAAACATCAAGCAGAATTCTATACTCAACCAAGTATTTTTAAATAAATATGAAATAAAGACATTTTGGGTGGCTCAGTTAAGTGTCTGACTCTTGGTTTCTGCTCAGGTCATGATCTCACTGTTTCATGACTTCAAGCCCTGTGCCCTGCATCAGGCTTTGTGCTGACAGCACTGAGCCTGCTTGGGAGTCTCTCTGTTCCTCTCTCTCTGCCCCTCCCCTGCTCATGCTCTCTCTCTCTCCCAAAATAAATAAATTGTAAAAAAAAAAAAAAAAAAAAAAAAAAGAAAAATATTTGCAAATGAATAAAGAAATTGTTAGCAACAGATAAAACAGTATTAGAAATATTAAAGGATGTTCTTCTATTTTTAATTTATTTTTATAATTTAACTTTTTTTTTTATTTTTTAAGATTTATATCCAAATTAGTTAGTATATAGTGAAGCAATGATTTCAGGAGTAAATTCCTTAATGCCCCTTACCCATTTAGCCCATCCCCCTCCCATGACCCCTCCAGCAACCCTCAGTTTGTTCTCCATATTTATGAGTCTCTTTTGTTTTGTCCCCCTCCCTGTTTTTATATTATTTTTGTTTCCCTTCCCTTATGTTCATCTGTTTTGTCTCTTAAAGTCCTCATATGAATGAAGTAATACGATTTTTGTCTTTCTCTGACTAATTTCATTTAGCATAATACCCTCCAGTTCCATCTATGTAGTTGCAAATGGCAAGATTTCATTCTTTTTGATTGCTGACCAATACTCCATTGTATATATATATATATATATACCACATCTTCTTCATCCATTCATCCATCGATGGACATTTGGGCTCTTTCCATACTTTGTCTATTGTTGATAGTGCTGCCATAAACATGGGGGTGCATTTGTCCCTTCGAAACAGCACATCTGTATCCCGTGGATAAATGCCTAGTAGTGCAATTGCTGGGTTGTAGGGTAGTTCTATTTTTAGTTTTGTGAGGAACCTCCATACTGTTTTCCAGAGTGGCTGCACCAGCTTGCATTCTCACCAACAATGCAGAAGAGATCCTCTTTCTCTGCATCCTTGCCAACAACTGTTGTTGCCTGAGTTGTTAATGTTAGCCATTCTGAAAGGTGTAAGGTGGTATCTCATTGTGGTTTCGATTTGTATTTCCCTGATGATGAGTGATGTTCAGCATTTTTTCATGTGTCAGTTGGCCATCTGGATGTCTTCTTTGGAGAAGTGTCCATTCATGTCTTTTGCCCATTTCTTCACTGGATTATTTGTTTTTTGGGTATTGAGTTTGATAAGTTCTTTATACATTTTGGATACTAACCCTTTATCTGATATGTCATTTACAAATATCTTCTCCCATTCTGTCGGTTGCCTTTTAGTTTTGCTGATTGTTTCCTTCTCTGTGAAGCTTTTTATTTTGATGAGGTCCCAGTAGTTCATTTTTGCTTTTGTATCCCTTGCCTCTGGAGACATGTTGAGTAAGAAATTGCTGAGGGCAAGATCAAAGAGGTTTTTGCCTTTCTCCTCAAGGATTTTGATGGCTTCCTGACTTACATTGAGATCTTTCATCCACTTTGAGTTTATTTTTGTGTATGGTGTAAGAAAGTGGTCCAGGTTCATTCTTCTGCATGTTGCTGTCCAGTTTTCCCAGCACCACTTGCTGAAGAGACTGTCTTTATTCCATTGGATATTCTTTCCTGGTTTGTCAAAGATTAGTTGGCCATATGTTTGTGGGTCCATTTCTGGGTTCTCTATTCTGTTCCATTGATCTGAGTGTCTGTTCTTGTGCCAGTACCATACTGTCTTGATGATTACAGCTTTGTAGTATAGCTTGAAGTCTAGGATTGTGATGCCTCCTGCTTTGATTTTCTTTTTCAAGATTGCTTTGGCTATTCGGGGTCTTTTCTGGTTCCATACAAATTTTAGGATTATTTGTTCTAGCTCGGTGAAGAATGCTGGTGTTACTTTGATAGGGATCATGTTGAATATGTAGATTGCTTTGGACAGTATCAACATTTTAACAATATTTGTTTTTCCTATCCAGGAGCATGGACTCTTTTTCCATTTCTTTGTGTCTTCTTCAATTTCTTTCATAAGCTTTCTATAGTTTCCAGCATACAGATCTTTTTTTACATACAGATTCTCTCTCTTCATCTCTCTCTGCCCCTCCCCTGCTCATGCTCTCTCTCTCCCAAAATAAATAAATTATAAAAAAAGAAAAATCTTTGCAAATGAATAAAAAAATGAAATTGTTAGCAGCAGATAAAATAGTATTAGAAATATTAAAGGTGTTCTTCTAGATGAAGGAAAATTATAATAAATGGAAAATTAGATCTATTTCCCATGATGGGTGATGTTGAGCATCTTTTCATGTGTCTGTTAGTCATCTGGATGTCTTCTTTGGAAAAATGTCTATTCATGTCATCTGCCCATTTCTTAACTAGATTATTTGTTTTTTTAGTGTTGAGTTTCATAAGTTCTTTATAGATACTGGATACTAACCCTTTATCTGATATGTCATTTGCAAATATCTTCTCCCATTTTGTAGGCTGCCTTTTGGTTTTGTTGATTGTTTCTTTTGTTTTGCAGAAGTCCCAATAGTTGATAAAGTCCCAATAGTTCATTTTTGCTTTTGTTTCCCTTGCATAAAAGCATGATGAGATACCACCTCACACCTGTCAGAATAGTTAAAATTAACAACACAGAAAACACCAAAGGTTGGCGAGGCTATGGAGAAAGAGGAACCCTCTTACACTGTTGGTGGGAAAACAAACTGGTGCAGTCACTCTGGAAAAGAGTATGGAGGTTCCTCAAAATATTTAAAATAGAACTATCCTATGACCCAGCAACTACACTACTAGGTATTTACTCAAAGGATGCAAAAGTACTGATTCAAAGGGCATATGCACCCAATATTTATAGCAGCATTATCAACTATAGCCAAATTATAGAAAACGCCCAAAAATCCATCCACTGATGAATGGATAAAGAAGATATGGTATGTATATGTACACACACACACACACACACAAATATTAATTACTCAGCCATAAAAAAAATGAAATCTTACCATTTTCAATGATGTGGATGGAGCTCAAGTGTATTATGCTAGGTAAAATAAATCAGTCAGAGAAAGACAAACGCATATGATTTCACTCATATGTGGAATTTAAGAAACAAAAGAGATGAACATAGGGGAAGGGGGAAAAAAAGAGGGAGGCAAACCATAAGAGACTCTTAATTACAGAGAACAAACTGAAGGTTTCTGGAGAGGAGGTGAGTGGAGAATGGGTTAAATGAGTGATGGATATTAAGGGGGCAATGTTGTGATGAGCATTGGGTGTAATATATAAGTGATGAGTCACTAAATTCTACTCTTGAAACCAATATTACACTATATGCTAACTAAAATTTAAAGTAAAACTTAAGAAAAAAATTAGATCTAGAGGTAGAAACTTATTCCTAAGGCAAATCTAAAACATAACAAAACTTAAAACGAAATTTTAAAGTAACAATTTTTAAAAAATGAGAGACGCCTGAATGTCTCAGTCAGTTGGGCATCTGACTTTGGCTCGGGTCATGATCTCGCAGTATGTGAGTTTGAGCCCCATGTCAGGCTCTGTGCTGACAGCCTGGAATCTGGAGCCCACTTTGAATTCTGTGTCTCCCTCTCTCTCTGCCCCTCCCCCACTCATACTCTGTCTCTGTCTCTCTCTCAAAAATAAATATTACAAAAATTCAAAAAAATGAAAAAAGGGCAGTACAAAGAATTCCCATATTTCCTCTACCCGAATCAAGCAGGTTCTCCTATTATTAACATCTTGCATTAGTGTGGTACAGTATTTATTATAGTTAACATTACTTTTGGACAATTCTCAGCCATTATTGCTTTAAATATTTCTTCCGCTCCTTTCTCTCTTCTCCTTCTAGTTTCCCAATTACTAGTATCTTACATATTTTGTATTTGTCTTAGATATCTTGGATATACTGGGATGTTTTGGCTTTTCATTTTTGTTTCTCTCTGCATTTCAGTTTGATAGGCTTCTATTGATCTATCTTCATTTTCACTGATTCCTTCCTTGGCTGTATCCAATCTGCTAATAACCTGTCAAAGGCATTCTTAATTTCTGTTACAGTGTTATGATTTCTAGCATTTCCTTTTGAATTGTACCTGGAGTTTTCCTACCTCTGTTTATATTACGCATCTATTCTTGCATATTATCTACTGTTTCCATTAGAGCCTTTAACATATTAATCATGGTTATTTTAAATTCTCTGGTAATTTTATTAAAATGTATCACATCTGAGTCTAATTTTGATGTTTATGTCTTCATTTTCTTCACCTTGAATTTAAAAAAATTAATGTTTATTTATTTTGAGAGTGAGAGAAAGCAAGTGGGACAAAGAGAGAGGGGAGTGAGAGGGGGGAAAGAAAGAATCCCAAGCAGGCTTTGCATTGTCAGCACAGAGCCCAAAATGGGGCTTGATCTCACTAACCTTGAGATCATGACCTAAGCCAGTATAAGAGTCAGGCACTTAACTGACTATGCCACCCAGGTGCCCCTTTTACCTTGTAATTTTTTTGTGTTGTTAGTAAATGCATTAATAGGAACTTAGGCTTTTACTATGAGGGTTTTTCTTTTAAATCTGGTTAGGAGCTGAGCTGTGTTTAATGTTTGCTTTTGGTATAGGTGTCAGAGGTCTTAGTTTCTTCTAATCTTCTAGTTGTTTTTTTGTTTTTTCTCCCTCAATTGTTTTTGGGTTTCCCTGAGAATTTCTTTTTAAGCAGAATCTGTATCTTGAAAGTGTCTTGGTTGTAATCCATTATTATCCTGAAGTCCTGTTGATGTGGTTCTAGTGTTAAGGAAGGGAAGCATTCTGTAATCTTATGACTGACTCTCAACTTTTTAGCAAGCTTGAGTTCCTGGGCTGTGATCTTCAGAAGAATTCATTAGCCTTTTTCACCCTTCCCCTACCGGAGACAGGGAGGCTAGACAAGGCTGTGGGTGTCTAATTTCCCTTCCTCCATGTCAGATAAGAATCAAGATGAAGTAGCTTCCTTTGGAGAGCAAGGGTTTGTTACAAAGAACTCTCTGAGCATATTTAGAAGGAAATTTTTGCAGATTGTTTGGACATATAACATTCCTTAAGATGTACAGTGTTATAATTTGATATATGTATATATTGCAAAAAGATTACCCAGCTGTATTTAAAACTATTTAATTTTCTTCTTTCCTTGCCTGAAGCAGGAGGAATTTTTTTTTCCTCTGATCTTTGCTATGAGAATGTGGTGGAGCTCTTGGAGATAATACCCATGCACGTGTGGGGACCTCCCTAAAACTGGGCCCCCAGAAGTTTTACTTCTCAAGTTAGCTCACATTCAGACTCTAGTAATTCCTCAGAGTTACCATATAAGTGTTCCTACCTGTTTCTGGCTTCAGGGGTTTCTGCTTCACCTTAGCTGATCTCAGCGGTGGCTCACTGTACTCAATTTACTGTCTTTCTAACGTTCAGAGTGGTGGTTTGCCCTGTAACCTCAATCCTCTGATAGAGCTAAGAAAAGTCATTAATTTTATTTTTTAGGCTTTTTCTTTTATTGTAAGGACAAGAGTGATCATTTCCAAGCTCTTTACACATCAAAGCTTAAACCAGAAGTCATTTATTTTTTTCTATTCTCTTAGCATATTTCCTGTGTTCGATACAGTATTAGTAAGTATGGTTATCATGCTCACACGTTAGGTCTCTAGACTTATTTATCCCATATAATGTAACTTTCTACCCTCTGACCATCATCTCCTGATTTCCTATACCTCCATTCCGCTGGTAATCACTATTCTACTTTCCACTCCTATGAGTTCAGCTTTATTTATTTATTTTTTTGAGATTCCACATATACATGAGATCATACAATATTTTGAAAATGGTGCCAAGTTAATTCAATAGGTATGCCTGTAATTTGAACAAACAACTAAATAACCACATAGAAAAAGTAATGAATGTGAAACAGTACCTTTTAAAATACAGAAAAATTAAATTATTCAAGTGGATCCAGACTAAAACATAAAAGCTAAAATGTGACAATATTTACAAGAAATACAAAATAAAATCTTCACAAAGTGGGGCAGGCAGTGATTTATTAGAAAGACACAGGGGTGCCTGGGTGGCTCAGTCAGTCAAGCATCTGATTCTTATTTCAGCTCAGGTCATGATCTCATGGTTCATGGGATCCAGCCCTGAGTTGAGTTCTGCACTGACAGGGAGAAGCCCACTTGGGATTCTCTCTCTCCCTCTCTCTGTGCCCCTTCCCTGTGTTCTCTCTCTCTCTCTCTTTCAAAATAAATAAACTTTAAAAACAAAAAAGAAAGACATAAAAAGCTCAAATTGTAAAAAATATATAAAATAATTGGACTTCCTTAAATTAAGAATGCCCTTCAGAAGATACCAATTAATATTTTTTTTTAAATGACACAGACTATAAGACATGCATTTGTATTTATGTTTGTATGTGAATGTATATACATACATAAAGAACTCCTGTAATTCGGTAATAAGAAAATCCAACAAAAGTAGGTGTGCAAAAGACTGGAACAAGCACTTGATAAAAGAAGATAGGGGCACCTGGGTGGCTTAGTCAGTTGAGTGTCTGACTTTGGCTCAGGTCATGATCTTACAGTTCGTGAGTTTGAGCCCCACATTGGGCTCTGTGCTGACAGCTCACAGCCTGAAGTCAGATTCAGATTCTGTTCTCCCTCTCTCTCTGCCCCTCCCCAGCACTCTCTCTCTCTCTCTCTCTCTCTCTCTCTCTCTCTCAAAAATAAACGTTAAAAACTTAACAATAAACTTAAAATAAATTAAAAATAAATAAATAAAACTAAAAGAAGATAAAGAAATGGCCAATAAACAAAAAACATTCTCAACATTATTTGCCACCAAAGCAATGCACCTTAAAACTAAAATGAGATGTAACTTCACACATGCTATAATAACAAAATTTTATAATTTTATACTTTTTTTAATTTAAAAAAATTTAAAGATTGACAATACCTAGTGTTAGTGAAGATTTTGAACAACTGGAACTACCACATATTGCTACTAGGAGTGAAAAAAAATGCTACAACTGGGCAGGGAAATTTCTTACATATTCAAATATACACCTTTCCTGAGATTTTGCAATTCCACTCATCAGTTTAATCAAGAGAAATGTAAACATCCTTCCAGAGAAATATCTGTACATAAATGTTTATAGCAGGCTTTATGCACAATAGCCAGAAACTAAACACAACCCAAATATCAATAAACTGGTGATTTTTAAAAGATGTATGGATATACATGCAATGGAACACTGCTTATCATTAAAAAATATACAATCTACTAAAAATGCAACCTATAATGCATTATATATAACCTATAATGCAACCAAAAATGCATTATAGGTTCATCTCACAGACATAATGATTAGCAAGGGAACCTAAGTCAAAGGGATCATACTGTATAGCTTCCTTTATTTGAAGTTCTAAAATAGCCTGCTAAACTATGGTGATGGGAAAGAAGGCATGTCAGGTAGGAGGGTAGACTGCTAACATGCACAAAGAGACTTTGGTACTTTGGAGATGATGGAAATGTTTCATATATTGAATAAACATTTGTCAAAACTAATGAATTCCTTAGTTAAAAGCTATGTATTTTATTAAATGAAAACTAATTTCATTAAAATTGATTAAAATAAATTTGTCTACACAATTCCCTGTGTCTAGAGGAATGCCTAGAACATAATGGGCTCATGATAAACATTTCTTAAATGAATGAGTGAATTAACTCAACCAAAAAATGTAAAAATGTATAAATAATTAAATAAATGAATATATACATCAATTCTGGGATGAATTGGGAAGGCAATAATTACTATAGAAGGTCAAAGAAGGGAGAGTTTGGTGAGAATTTGGAGAGGAAGAGAAGGTGATTCCAAATGGACCTGGAAATACACATCAATCATAAGTAAGAAATGGCTCTCACTTTGAGAAAAGGAAACCAGCATTTGAGAAAAAAATACAAAGACAGGAATGATTATGAGTGTTCTTAGACTAATGAAGAAATGAATCTTCATCTGAAAACTCTCTTTAGAATTATAATAATTTTAATCAGTAAGTAATTATTATAATAAATAATTTGAACCAGGTATAGCAGATAGATTGAATTTATGAAAGAAAGAATGAAATACGGCCTTTTGTAGCAACGTGGATGGAACTGGAGAGTGTTATGCTAAGTGAAATAACTCATGCAGAGAAAGACAGATACCATATGTTTTCACGCTTATGTCAATCCTGAGAAACTTAACAGAAGACCATGGGGGAGGGGAAGGGGGAAAAAAAGTCAGAGAGGGAGCGAGCCAAAACATAAGAGACTCTTAAAAACTGAGACTAAACTGAGGGTTGACGTGGGGTGGGAGGGAGGGGAAAGTGGGTGATGGGCATTGAGGAGGGCACCTGTTGGGATGAGCACTGGGTGTTGTATGGAAACCAGTTTGACAATAAATTTAATATTAAAAAAAAGAAAGAAAGAAATCAGGAAACTACTGCAATCATCTATCACAATATAATAATGATTGGTGATATAATAATCTAAGAACCAAGAGGTAACAGCTTAGATTTACGGTACAAGCATGTAACATAATAAGAAATATATATCTGTTCTCTACCCCGATTCCTGACGTGGCACTCTTAAAAACCTGGCAATTTTCTTAGGGATAGCCTATTCAAAACCTTCCAGTGGCTTCTCATCACTCTAACAAATTAAATCCAAGCTTTCTACTATATCCAACAAGAGCCTTCATGATCTCTACCTAAGTAACTCTCTAGATTCATCCCCTAGGGCTCTGCCTTGGCCCATACTGCTCAGGCCATTCTCTGAGGAACATGCTACCACTTTCTAGCCTCAGGGTCTTTACCTAGAACATTTTTCCCTAAAACATTCATAAAGTTTGATTCATCACTCCACTCAAAGCTCAGTGCAAATGATGTCACTGCCCCATGGAAGACTGACTTCATCACGCTATCAAAAATAGGATCACAAAACTTATCCTTTCATTCTCTGTCCCCTTACTCTGCTTTATTTATCATCATAGACTTCATATCGCTCTGAAAGCATGTTGCTTAGTTACTTATTTGCTAGTTGATCATCCAAATCTTTCTCCACCTCTAAAATACAAACTCCAAGAGGACTCTTACTCATTAGTGATTCCCCAAAGTCTTTTTTGGAGTAAATGAATAGGTCATAAAAGCGTAGTTCCAACACTTACTACCTATATGAACTTGGAGAAGTTAATTAAACTTTCTAACTCTCAGAATCATCATTCCTTCAATGCAAATAAAAATAAGACTACTGCTATCTAGGATTTTATGGGGATTAAATTGGAGAATATATTCAAAGGACCCCATGTAGTACTAGCCCAGAGTAAGCAATAAATAAATTGTAGTCCTCACAGACTGAATGGGTCAAATGTATTCCAGCACCTTAAAAAGATGATAAATTATAAGGTTTTTACATTTTTAGTATGGGGTGGGGGGTGGGGGTATTCCCCATAATGTTAAAGGTTTTTCTTCTCAGAGTCCCCATTTGTGGAGCCACTTGAGGCTCTGGGAAAACCCACATGGGAAGCTATTAACAAAGTTCTAGGGCATAAAGCAACATGCTCTCATTTGTTCAACTTCAAAAACAGACTCAGTGCACATACTCTATCTGTACAACAACCATTTATAGAGTTCACTGATATTGTGATTCCTTGAGGCAAACTGACTATAAACTGGTTTAAGAGAAAATGAAAAAAAAAAAAAAAGTCTCTCATTTCAGTTCAGGTTATTGGAGTTTTGATTCCGACATGATTCCAAGTACATAAAAATCCAATCTGGAGTGAAGACACTTACAGCATGGTTGTTGGTGAATGCACCATAAAGGTATGAAACATCACATGACTGGGTGTACAGTTACAGCTCACGCAAGGGAGGAAACATGTCCAATACCCACTGCACAGAAGTGCATGTTTCCAGAACCACAGGACTAGAGAGTGACATACGAACTCTGTGTTCGCTCTGTATTATAAAGACACTGTTTAGCTTTAGGAAACAGCTTAGAAGACTGTGATAAGGAAAGCCCATTCTCTTGAAGATTTATTATTTTTAAATTTCTATCTCAACACCATGAAGTCATGCTCGATCTCTGAAAACAGATTTTGTGCGGCCACAGTCCTTCCGAGGAATTTTATGCAGAAGTCCAGGTAGCTCCCCAACTAGCTTCCCCACCACTGTTCTAATCCATCTCACACTTTGCTAGTAGATGAATGTGCCCCAAATGCACTACTGTCCCTGCCTGTCCTTTCCAAAAGCACTTACTGGATTCCCCATTGTTTGTTTATGGTTTGAATCTCAAATTCCTAAAGTTAACATCCAAAGGTTTAAAGATTTGGATCTTGATTATCTTCCTAATCGTGTCTCTTACTACTCCTTTCAATATGTTCTTACTTCTTAATATAATTTTATAAGAGACTCTTTTTTTAATGTTTATTCATTTTTGAAAGAGAGAGAAGAATGGAGCGTGAGCAGGGGGGAGGACAGAGAGAGATGAAGACACAGAATCTAGAGCAGGATCCAGGCTCTGAGCTGTCAGCACAGAGCCCAACGTGGGGCTCAAATTCACAAAGCATAAGATCATGACCTGAGCCTAAGTAAGATGCTTAACTAACTAAGCCAACCAAGTGCCCCAATGAATATAATTTTATGGTTATTACTCGTCTATCCCCGGGCCTTTTCTCACCTTATTCTCCCTTCTAGATGGATCATTAGACTACTCTCTTTCTGTCCAAATCCTTGTGATATTCTTACCTAACTTGAAAATTCCTTGGTTTTAGTCTTGTAGTTTACTCCCAGTCTTTGTAATACTATGTATTATAGGACTATTTTTGTCCCTGTGGCATAATTACAGCTCATCCACTTTATTCATTCCGTACATTCCTACTAGGCGCTAGGTACCATGCTAGGCACTGGACCTTTGGTACTGAACAAAAACAGACTTGGCTCCTGATTTCATGGTATTGTTTGTTAGTGACCCTTCAGAAATAAACTAAATAATGGCAGAAACAAATGCACTATTACAATCATAATGAGTGAGATGCACAAATGCCATGAGATCCTAAAATAGTAAATGTGACCCAGTCAACAAGATTAGAGAAGGCTTGCCTACAGAAATGACAGTCGAGAGGATGAAATCTGAAGAACTGCTTCAAGTTTATTGGATAAAGAGGGTGGGAAAGAGAGTTTCTGGCAAAGTGCCTGTATTGGAAGGGAAACAGGCAAGAAATAGGAACTGAGAGGTGCCAAGGTTGATGGAGCAGAAAAATAGCAGTGTGCTGTGCAGAAAAATGGATTTGGGAAGTTGGGGAGTGGCCAGGCCATAGATGGCCTTCTAGGACAGTGGTTCTCAAGTAGTTAGTCTCAAGAGCACTTTACTCTCTTAAAAGTTAACCAAAACTTCAAGGAACCTTTGTTCATCTGTGCATTATATCTATCAACAGTTACTGTTTTATAAATTCAATCTGAGAAATTTTTAGTGTTTATTAAAATAACAAAAACAGGGGCACCTGGGTGGCCCAGTTGGTTAAGTGTCCGACTTCGGCTCAGGTCATGATCTCAGGGCTCATGAGTTCGAGCCCCGCATCGGGCTCTGTGCTCATAGCTCAGAGCCTGGGGCCTGGCTCAGATTTTGTGTTTCCCCTCTCTCTCTGCCCCACCCCCACTCACACTCTGTCTGTCAAAAATGAATGCCATTTTTTTTAAATAACAAAAGTAAATGTATTACGCATTAACATGAATAGTATGATATTTATTTAAATAAAACACCTATCTCAAAACAAAAAGGAACTAGAGAGAAAGGAGTGATAGTTTTATATTTTTGAAAGTCCCTCTAATATTTGCCTCCATAGAAGAACTGGATTCTCACATCTGCTTCTGCATTTGTTCTGTTATAATATCATAGGTCAGGTTGCCATGGAAAATTCCAGTCCACTGAGAAAGAATGAGTATAACAAACCATAGTATTATTAAGAAAATAATTTTGACCTTGTGGAACCCCTGAATAGATCCCTAAAGGACCTGAGAATAGCTGTTCTACATCACGGTAATAGATTTATGTCCTATACCGTGTAGAGAGCATTACAAGGAAGCAAGAAAAGAGGTGGGTGGATGAAAGCAGTAGCATTTTGTAACATTTTAGTGAGACTGGTAGCTCAGACTAGCGTGTTTCACACTTATAGAGAAGGTGGAAAATTCCAGTTAGGAGATTTAATGGACAACACTTGGTGATAGATCTGATAAGGAAAAAGAAAGAAAGAGCTAAAAAGGATGCGTTCTAGCCTTCTGGTTTGTACTACTAGGTAGATAACTGGACTCTTCACTGAAAGAGGAAACAGAGAAATAGAAACAGTCTTGTGCAGCACAGTCACAGATTTAGTTTGGCCAAGTTGAGTCTGAAGTGCTTTTAAGTTATCCCTTCCAAAATGGCAAGTAAACTGTCACTTATATATGCCTAGAGCACAGAGTACTGGCCTTGGCTAAACAGAGACATGTGTGAGCCCTGTCCCTATGATGGCTGATAAAGTATATGTTTGCTTAGGGGAAAATAAAGAGAAACTAAAGTGCAGAACCAAGCGTCAAGGAATTCCTAAATGTAATGATTGAAGTGAGGAATCCATATTAGTAATGCAAAAAGGAGGCAGTGTAGCCACTGAGCTAGAGGGAAAATCAGGAGAGTATTCTCTTCGGGAATAACCATTGAAGTAAGTCTCCTGAGGAAGATAGGATCCAAGTTAACATTTCGTTGTTGTTTTACTCCACTATCACTTTGGAAGCAAAAGTACCATGGACCTAAAGATCCGATTATATGAGAATGAACTAAATTCAAATATAAACAACTGTGCTGAACCTGGCTGGTCAGAAACTAGAAGGGAGATTTTTTGATTGGGAAGCAGTTTTTCTGGCAGACAGTGCTTGCATTGAGTCACAGGTCAAATGTTACCTAAGAGCTAGTCATTATATCTGGTTACAGAATGCAGGTAAGAGAGATTATGTATGCTATACTCATTTACTCAATTCTTCAAAAAAGCCGTAGGGAGAAAAATCATATGAAGATGTCCCATCTTTGACTAAGTGTAGAAAGTTTTTCAGGGCTTTAGAAAATCTGAGTACCTGATCATTGCATTTCTTATTTAAAAATTAATATGTGTTAAGATTTTCTTTCTTTTTTAAATTTTTTAAAAATTTATTTATTTGAGAGAGAAAGAGAGAGCAAGCAGGGGAGAGGCAGACAGAGGGGGAGAGAGAGAGTATCCCAAGCAGGCTCGGCACTGTCAGCACGGAGCCTGATGAGCGGCTTGAACTCACAAACCATGAGATCGTGACCTGAGCTGAAACCAAGAGTTGGACAGTTAACCGACCACCCAGGCACCCCAATATGTGTTAAGATTTTCTTAAATTCATTTAGAATTTGGGATCTGATGCAAGCTGGAATGTTCCCCTTCTGAAATTCTTTTAGTAAGAAAAATGTCTCAGAAAACAAATGTATTCGATCCTTTGGGAATAAATGAATTTAATGTAAATTACAGTAAACAATATTGATCAAAAAGAATAGGGTCAAAAGAAAGAAAAGTTGGAGGAGCAAATAGCTGAGAATGTCATTTCTGCATAGCAAAGGAATATCATAGGGTAACACACTAGCTGACTTAGAGCAGCAAATATTTTAGCACATCAGCCATGTGACAAGTAACATGACAGATACCTCAGATAAAAATATGAAAACGAGAACATTTATACTCTGGGGATAGGAATGTGTAAATGCATGACTCCAAAACAATGTGGCTAGTGCCATATTTTTCTTAGTCTTTTTCTTTCTGTTGATGGAAGGAAAAGACACAAGGATTTCAAACTCTCTGAGACATAACGAGGTATTGAAAAGGCAATGGAATGAGAAGAAATGGAGAAGCCTAGCACTCATACTAGATGAAGTTACAGTATGGCTTATTAAGGCCTACCAAAAATAACATCAAAGCTTTAGAGAAACCTAGGTATTTTGACAACAAATTAAGTCAGCAGAAACAGAAAAGTTGGAGGAAATGTTGCCTATAGTTTTGATTTGGGTTAATTGACAACCAATTCAGCAAACCAGACCAAACAGACTATTGGTGGTAGCTGTGACAGAGCAATGGAAGGCGGTTATTAAAAGAAGCCAAAGGTATTTGTTACCAACTTGCTTAGAAAGTCATTTCAGACAGCTTCTTCAAATAATAATTCCGCATCACTGAAGGAAAAAAACAAAGTTAGCAAGGTTTAACTGATGAAACAGAATCTGTACAAACATATCATTTTAGTCCTAGGTATTTTTATTTTTTTATATATTGCCTTAAGTTACTCGGTTAAGCTCTCTTTAAAAAGGATTCACTTTTGCTGAAGATGTATTTTTGTGAAAAATTAATGTATTTAAAGTGTTGTTCAGTCTTTCTATGTGTGATACAATATACTAGCTAATGATGATATTAACAGCAACTCAAATATGTGATAGGTTTATTCACCTTTTTGAGCTGCTAGTAAGGAATGGATGAAGGCAACCCTTTCCTTGGGTTGCAAAATGTCTTAACAATGATGTATCACCCAGGATATTGTTAATATGTTCAATATCAGAATTTAGGAAGAAATAAAATCAGTGCACATGTCAGAGATACAGCTCTTACACATACCCTTGGATTACTGCTACAGATCAGGAACAAATGTAACTTTACTGAGTCACCCAGCTGGCCACTTGCACAGACCTCCTCTGCTTCTGTGATATCCTAGTGCAGTGCATTTTACAGAGCCAGGAATATGAGAAGAGGCCACAAATGTGTAGACTTGGTCGCTCAAATAGAACAAGATTATGAATGTGAACACTTACCTGAGAGTTTCAGTTCAAATTCAGCCCTTGACCTAGTCACAATACAGCCATCAAGGGCTCAGCCCACTGTGTGTAGGCAACCAATAATGGGAGGAGATAAATAGGACAATGGCAACATGTGCAAAGTGTTCCTGGGGCAAATGTAAGAGCAGCAAAGTGACCTAGAAAGAGGGTAAATCAAAAAGGAAATGCTTGAGCTACGTTTTAAACACTTAATAGACATTTTCCAAGAAAAGGAAAATGAACAAAGCACACTAGGTAGAGAGACAAAATCATCAAAGGCACAGTCAGGTAGAAGAGAATAGGATATTTGTGAACCGATAATCATTTGACATGGATCAAGTGGACATTTGGAATGGGACTGGAAGAACAAGAGCCTTCAAAGCCTGGGTGAAAAACGCCCAAAGATGAAGGTCCTCAGATGTCACACAAAGGCATTTGGCTCTATGCTATATCCACTTGCAAAGGAAAGATTTTAACAGTGAGCCCCTATTTTTAAAAATGGTACCTTTGTGAGAGTTTAATACATAAAAATGAACACAAGTGAATGAAGATTGGGGTTCTGAGACCACATTTATTGCTCTCCTCAACCCCAGAGGGGACAGAGAGGAAAGGGGGGCTGGGGGCCAAGCAATGCTGAGGAGGTAGAATGGAGTTGTCCCATCCTTCAGACACACCCACGCAGCAAAACCACAACCACAAAACCTGCAACTGCCTTCCCATAGGAGGTGAGGCAAGGCTTCTATGATCATCCGACCTTCCTTCTACTCGTCAACATTACCTACCAGTAGTCACTACAGATGACTCTTCACCTGTCTGTCCTTTACAAGTGGTTTGATAGGAGTCCCACATTAAACCATTTCTTATTCCACACACTTCCCGTGAGATCACATCCCCTCTCATGGTTTAACGAAGACCCAAATGTCAAAGATTCCCCAAAACGTGATCTCTAATCATGATATCTCACCTGAGATTCCAACTGGGCTTTTCTACTTGGCTGTCTTATACATCTCCGACCCAGAATGCTAAATTGTAGCCTTAGAAAGGATTAGAAACATCTGCCCCTCCATGTCTACATTTTACAGATGAAAAATATAACCCAGAGATATTTATTGCTCTGTCAGGTTGTCTTTCTTCTCAGTGTCTGAAACGGGAACAGAACCCAAATGCCCCAACTCATATTTCTTCTTTCCCCCATTATTTAATTCGACTGTATGCACTGACTCCAGGGATGGGCTGTATTCTGGGGACAGCACTGAGCTAGACACATTAGGGAATATAACAATGAGTAAGACACTTCAAGCAGCTTATAATCAAGTACAGAGAGTAAATATGTACCGTAAGACAAGGCAAAATAGAAGTGCTCCATGAGAGCTATAGAGAAGAGCTACAGGGTCCAAATGAGGGCCAGTTTGTGTTTGGTTTTGTTTGCATTTTTTAATATGTGTTACACATTCATATGCTTCTTACATGAATTTAGCTATATTCCTAACCATGTCTGCTTTACACACCAAGCATACAGTTGGCATGCGCACGTTCCCTCCTCAAAGGAAAGCCACAAATTAACTTCAGGATCATAGATGGAGCTTTGTGTATTTTCTTGCCCCAAACGAACACAAAGTCATTAACTTCTCTGAGTCTGGGGAAATCCTGGGGTGAAGACAGATACAGAGAGGCAGTAAAGCAATTTGAGCCCAGAGTGGATGGCATGTTGCAGAAAGCGCACAGTGGATCATGCGACAAGCTGTCAGGCCCGCTTCCCACGCTGCGGCAACACCTCAACACAGCCTTACATTCAGAAAACAACCTGTTTGTTTATTTTAACTGCATTGGCTGTGAGAGAGAGCCTCAGTCTTGGAACTGCAGCATCCACAACAGTTCTTTCTGTCTCTTCTTGGACTTCTCCAGGTTTGGAACTCATTAGGGAGGCAGAGAGAAATGTAGAGCTCAGGAAAGTGAAATGTGTATCACTAGGAACCTTTTCAATTTGAGTTTATAGAGAGAATACCTATTAGGAAAGATGTTACTGCGTGAGATCCCTGAAGTCCTCTTATGGACTGTGAGCAATGATAATAAGGAACAAGAGTTCAGCACCATCCACTGAGAATCTCAATTTTAATAGGAGTCTGATTGGCATTTTCCTAGGTTATACCCTCTGGCTCAGAAAAGGGAGGAAAATTATGACGGTGAAAAAGCAGCATCCGCCCTCCCAGGGTCCTCCACAACTCTTGTACCTGCAAAATTCAAAGCAGCAGAAAATGATCAGAGGTGCATTTCCAGGTCTGTAGGAGAGCTAGAGGGAGAAATTGCCTCAAGTCACAGTGAAAAGACTGGAAAATAAACTTCCGAAGGGACACTGTCGGCAAGAACTCTCAACAATTATCCCTCGCAGCATCAATATATGCAACGTATTTATACAGAGACACCACAAAACCAGAGGACTAAGAATTCCAAGAGGCAGCATGGTAGACAGCAGAGAGTTTCAAACCTTAATGAGAATCAGAATGCCCTGGAGACCTTTTTAAATTGCAGCTCTCATTCAGTAGATCTGGGGTGGCGCCTGGATTTGGCATTTTTAAGGAGCTTCTAGGTGACCATGCAGGACCCGTGGAGCCATGGACCACACCATGAATAGTGAAGAGAAGTAAAGTTCATCATATTAAAAACTGGGATTGCCCTCCCTTCCTGTCTGTCTGCCTCCATCACACACACACAGCCGGCCACAGTACTTACACACTTCTTAATCTGCACTGGAAACTTTACCTCCCTAGGTCTCTACTCCTCTAAAATGGGATACTAATTATATGACTAAAATTGAGTCCCATTGAGAAATAATGTATATGAAAATGCTTTAATTATAAAACAGTATAAACAAAATGTATTGTTATTTGAGAAAATGGAACTATGAAATTTCTCACCTTAAAAGAAAAACCACAGAGGATGATAATGGTTAGGATAGAAAGGTTTCATTTTCTTTTCATTCTATTAGATGCATTTTTTAGAGAGAGACAGAGACAGTGCGAGGAGGTCGGGGGGAGGAGCAGAGAGCGAGGGAGACAGAGAATTCCAAGCAGGCTCTGCACAGAGCAGGACCGCGAACCCACGAAACCATGAGATCATGACCTGAGCCAAAACCAAGAGTTGGAAACTTATCTTACTGGGCTACCCAGGCACCCCTCAAAGATTTCATTTTTAAAATACTGAAATTAAATTGCTCTCCGTCTCTGAAGACAACAGCTGTAAGCTTCTATGGCAGTGGTTCTCAAACCTTGCTGCCTATTAAAATCACCCAAGCCTTGAAAAAAATGCCTTGAAAAAAATATTTTAAAGCTTAAAAAAAAAAAATACTGTTGTGTAGGGCACTTTCCAAATCTTGCCCTACAATTCTGATGCAATTGGTGTAAAGGGGGACCCAGACACAAAGCATTTTTTTTAAGAACTCGGGTAATTTTAATATGTAGTCAATGTTAAGAACCACTGGACTTTGAGAGGAATGCTCACTGTGCAGAGCCAGCTGGGAAAATCAGGGAAAGTTGACTGGGTGGCAGTAAAAAAGGAAAACGAGAGGTCTGGACAGGCATCTGTGTCAGTATATACCTGCTTACTGAGGGAAAACTGGTTTCTCCATTGAAAAGATATTCAAAGAAAATGGGAGAAGCTGGTGAGGGTGATAATAAGGCTTATCTCACTATTCGTTGTGAGGATCAAATGGGATAATGTCTGTGAAGGCGCTTGAATGTCTGTTAAGTACTATAAAAAGTATGATTCATCAAACAACTCTTCATACCAGATTCACCTTACCAGGTCCATCAAACAACTCTTACACGTAGAAGAGAGTGAGATGTAACTGTCAAAGAGGGTCCCTTTAAAGGAGTCTCTTAAAGCATTCACCTCCTAACATAATGTGTTGCAACCTGATCAAAATTATGGAGGAATCTCTGTGCTCTAAGCTAAGTAAAATCTCTGATTATTGTCTGCATTTTTGTTGTTGTTGTTCTTGACCTTAAAGATTACTCAGTTCTTTGCTGACAAAGTACTCTTGAAATTTCAGTTTTGAAACAAAAGCAAGTTTTTGTGAGCCTCTTAAAAATAAAGAAATCTTTCAGTGCCTTGCAAACAAAAGTGAGGTGTAGCACATCGACAAATTTACATAACAAGCAGATATTGAAAATAAAAACCCAATAGAAGAGAAAGTACCTACCCAAAGGCAGGTGTGTGGAAGAGGTAAGGCAGTATTCCCTGGTTTCCACTGTGGCACAGAAAGATCACAGCTCTTTGCCCATGGCTATCTAAGAAAACATGACAGGCCCTTGTCATGAAATGATCTTGGAAGGAAAGTCTCTCAGGGGTGTCAGAGACTCTGAAGCATGGAAAATATAATAGTGTTGAGAAACAAACCAGCTAGTAGGGCAAGTCTCATTGGGGAAGAAGCAAAAACTCAAAAAATATAAAAATATGACAATTTTATGAAACTCGAGGTGTGATTGCTTTCTTCTTTGTGGAATTGAAGGATGTATGTTTGGTAGTGCAGAATAAACTGTGAACAGTTAATAGTTATTAAAACATTGTAAGGTGAATGGAAAGTCCACAGCCACCTAAGATAAAAGGCTGTGGCTGAGACATGTAATATATGTACGCACTAAAACCTGGGAGGAAAAGCTAGGGACAATGTTTCCCTGGGGAATTGGCACTTACAGAACCACCCATGTGCACTCGGGAACTTAGGAAGCCATTCCCATGCTTGGGGCAGAATACACACTCATAAAATACCAGAGGAGGACCTAAGCTTTCACCTTCGGCAGATCTTTAGGCTCACTGCAAGCAAGAAGTGAAGGCTAGGACAAAGTTGTACGTGACCTGGCTAAGTGTTAAAGAAGTGCCACAGCACAGAGTCAGTCTGCAAAGACTGGGATAGGGGTGTGCGTGTGTGTGTGTGTGTGTGTGTGTGTGTGTGCGTGTGTGTGTGTGTGTGTGTGTGTGTGTGTTTGAGCTCCTGGATTTCGAGAAAATCTCTGTCACAATACTAGCTAAATAGAGCTAAAGGAACAGAGACTTCAGTGAGCACACACAACAAGGAATAGAGTTATTGCAAAACTAGGTTGGAAAAGTAACTAAACAGATGATCTCAACCTTCAACAATCAAGAAATAGCAAACCCTGAGGAAGAAGACTAATCTTATTTCTAAAACTAACATATCATATTTAACTTTCTAGTTTTCAACCAAGAAAAATCACAAAGAGTACAAAGAAACAGGGAAGTATAACCCATTCAAAGGATGGTTGGATGGGTGGATGAATGGATGGACGGATGGATGGATGGATGGATGGATGATACATATATACAACATACATACATACATACATACATACATACATACATACATACAAATAGAAACACTCTCTGAGGAAGCCCAGCCATAGGGTATACTAGACAAAGACTATATCAACTGTCAAAGAAGAACAATGCTTGCACCTATAAAAACAAGTCAGTATTTCACTATTATTTCTAGAAAAAAGCTTTGAATTGTTTTGAGCCAGGGACTGAGGTTTTCAAGTTCTCATCATATTCACGTTTAAGTGTGAACTAAGTCCTTAAGAATAAAAATGTTTGAGGCAGGTGTCAGCAGATGAATTGACCATCTCTAAAGACTGTCTGGCTAGATAACTTTTGATAAGCAGAAACATCTTTTCTTTTTAACTTTTTAATGTTTATTTTTGAGAGAAAGAGAGAGAGAGAGAGAGAGACATAGTGTGAGCAGGGAAGGGCAGAGACAGAGAGAGACACAGAATCCAAAGCAGACTCCAGGCTCTGAGCTGTCAGCACAGAGCCTGACATGGGGCTCAAACTCACAAACCCTGGGATCATGACCTGAGCAGAAGTCAGATGCTTAACCGACTCTGCCACACAGGCACCCTGATAAGCAGAAACATCTTAAATAACTACCCTCATGTGTCTGCTTTGCTAAGTGATGAATGACTTACAAAATGTTTCCCTAATGTCTTGAATTAATTCAACTGTGGAAAGTTGTGCTACGAAGTAATTCTGACTCTGCCCACAAGAAAAAAATAACTGGAGCCTGGGTGGCTCAGTCAGTAAAGAGTGTGACTCCTGGAGGTCCCGGGGAAGATGGCGGCGTAGGCGGACACTGGGCTCACCGCACGTCCTGCTGATCACTTAGATTCCACCTACACCTGCCTAAATAACCCAGAAAACCGCCAGAGGATTAGCAGAACGGAGTCGCCGGAGCCAAGCGCAGACGAGAGGCCCACGGAAGAGGGTAGGAAGGGCGGCGAGGCGGTGCATGCTCCACGGACTGGCGGGAGGGAGCCGGGGCGGAGGGGCGGCTCGCCGGCCAAGCAGAGCCCCGGAGTCTGGCTTGCAAAAGCGGAGGGGCCTGATGGACTGTGTTCCGACAGCAAGCGCGATTTAGCCTCTGGGAAGTCATAAGTTAACAGCTCTGCTCGGAAAGCGGGAAGGCTGGAGGACAAAGGGAGGGAGAGCTGCTGAGCCCCCGGACGACAGAGCTCAGTTTGGTGGGGAACAAAGGCGCTCGCCAGCGCCATCTCCCCCGCCCATCCCCCAGCCAAAATCCCAAAGAGAACCAGTTCCTGCCAGGGAACTTGCTCGCTCCGTGCAAACACCCAACTCTGTGCTTCTGCGGAGCCAAACCTCCGGCAGCGGATCTGACTCCCTCCCGCTGCCACAGGGCCCCTCCTGAAGTGGATCACCTAAGGAGAAGCGACCTAAGCCTGCCCCTCCTGCCCCTGTGCACCTTGCCTACCCACCCCAGCTAATACGCCAGATCCCCAGCATCACAAGCCTGGCAGTGTGCAAGTAGCCCAGACGGGCCACGCCACCCCACAGTGAATCCCGCCCCTAGGAGAGGGGAAGAGAAGGCACACACCAGTTTGACTGTGGCCCCAGTGGTGGGCTGGGGGCAGACATCAGGTCGGACTGCGGCCCCGCCCACCAACTCCAGTTATACACCACAGCACAGGAGAAGTGCCCTGCAGGTCCTCACCACTCCAGGGACTATCCAAAATGACCAAGCGGACGAATTCTCCTCAGAAGAATCTCCAGGAAATAACAACAGCTAATGAGCTGATCAAAAAGGATTTAAATAATATAACAGAAAGTGAATTTAGAATAATAGTCATAAAATTAATCGCCGGGCTTGAAAACAGTATACAGGACAGCAGAGAATCCCTTGCCACAGAGATCAAGGGACTAAGGAACAGTCATGAGGAGCTGAAAAATGCTTTAAATGAAATGCAAAACAAAATGGAAACCACCACAGCTCGGATTGAAGAGGCAGAGGAGAGAATAGGTGAACTAGAAGATAAAGTTATGGAAAAAGAGGAAGCTGAGAGAAAGAGAGATAAAAAAATCCAGGAGTATGAGGGGAAAATTAGAGAACTAAGTGATACACTAAAAAGAAATAATATACGCATAATTGGTATCCCAGAGGAGGAAGAGAGAGGGAAAGGTGCTGAAGGGGTACTTGAAGAAATAATAGCTGAGAACTTCCCTGAACTGGGGAAGGAAAAAGGCATTGAAATCCAAGAGGCACAGAGAACTCCCTTCAGACGTAACTTGAATCGATCCTCTGCACGACATATCATAGTGAAACTGGCAAAATACAAGGATAAAGAGAAAATTCTGAAAGCAGCAAGGGGTAAACGTGCCCTCACATATAAAGGGAGACCTATAAGACTCGTGACTGATCTCTCTTTTGAAACTTGGCAGGCCAGAAAGAATTGGCACGAGATTTTCAGTGTGCTAGACAGAAAAAATATGCAGCCGAGAATCCTTTATCCAGCAAGTCTGTCATTTAGAATAGAAGGAGAGTTAAAGGTCTTCCCAAACAAACAAAAACTGAAGGAATTTGTCACCACTAAACCAGCCCTACAAGAGATCCTAAGGGGGACCCTGTGAGACAAAATACCAGAGACATCACTACAAGCATAAAACATACAGACATCACAATGACTCTAAACCCGTATCTTTCTATAATAACACTGAATGTAAATGGAGTAAATGCGCCAACCAAAAGACATAGGGTATCAGAATGGATAAAAAAACAAGACCCATCTATTTGCTGTCTACAAGAGACTCATTTTAGACCTGAGGACACCTTTAGATTGAGAGTGAGGGGATGGAGAACTATTTATCATGCTACTGGAAGCCAAAAGAAAGCTGGAGTAGCCATACTTATATCAGACAAACTAGACTTTAAATTAAAGGCTGTAACAAGAGATGAAGAAGGACATTATATAATAGTTACAGGGTCTATCCATCAGGAAGAGCTAACAATTATAAATGTCTATGCGCCGAATACCGGAGCCCCCAAATATATAAAACAACTACTCATAAACATAAGCAACCTTATTGATAAGAATGTGGTAATTGCAGGGGACTTTAACACCCCACTTACAGAAATGGATAGATCATCTAGACACACGATCAATAAAGAAACAAGGGCCCTGAATGAGACATTGGATCAGATGGACTTGACAGATATATTTAGAACTCTGCATCCCAAAGCAACAGAATATACTTTCTTCTCGAGTGCACATGGAACATTCTCCAAGATAGATCATATACTGGGTCACAAAACAGCCCTCCATAAGTTTACCTGAATTGAAATTATACCATGCATACTTTCAGACCACAATGCTATGAAGCTTGAAATCAACCACAGAAAAAAGTCTGGAAAACCTCCAAAAGCATGGAGGTTAAAGAACACCCTACTAACGAATGAGTGGGTCAACCAGGCAATTAGAGAAGAAATTAAAAAATATATGGAAACAAACGAAAATGAAAATACAACAATCCAAACGCTTTGGGACGCAGTGAAGGCAGTCCTGAGAGGAAAATACATTGCAATCCAGGCCTATCTCAAGAAACAAGAAAAATCCCAAATACAAAATCTAACAGCACACCTAAAGGAAATAGAAGCAGAACAGCAAAGACACCCCAAACCCAGCAGAAGAAGAGAAATAATAAAGATCAGAGCAGAAATAAACAATATAGAGTCTAAAAAAACTGTAGAGCAGATCAACGAAACCAAGAGTTGGTTTTTTGAAAAAATAAACAAAATTGACAAACCTCTAGCCAGGGTTCTCAAAAAGAAAAGGGAGATGACCCAAATAGATAAAATCATGAATGAAAATGGAATGATTACAACCAATCCCTCAGAGATACAAACAATTATCAGGGAATACTATGAAAAATTATATGCCAACAAACTGGACAACCTGGAAGAAATGGACAAATTCCTGAACACCCACACTCTTCCAAAACTCAATCAGGAGGAAAGAGAAAGCTTGAACAGACCCATAACCAGCGAAGAAATTGAATCGGTTATCAAAAATCTCCCAACAAATAAGAGTCCAGGACCAGATGGCTTCCCAGGGGAGTTCTACCAGACGTTTAAAGCAGAGATAATACCTATCCTTCTCAAGCTATTCCAAGAAATAGAAAGGGAAGGAAAACTTCCAGACTCATTCTATGAAGCCAGTATTACTTTGATTCCTAAACCAGACAGAGACCCAGTTAAAAAAGAGAACTACCGGCCAATATCCCTGATGAACATGGATGCAAAAATTCTCAATAAGATACTAGCAAATCGAATTCAACGGCATATAAAAAGAATTATTCACCATGATCAAGTGGGATTCATTCCTGGGATGCAGGGCTGGTTCAACATTCGCAAATCAATCAACGTGATACATCACATTAACAAAAAAAAAGAGAAGAACCATATGATCCTGTCAATCGATGCAGAAAAGGCTTTTGACAAAATCCAGCACCCTTTCTTAATAAAAACCCTTGAGAAAGTCAGGATAGAAGGAACATACTTAAAGATCATAAAAGCCATTTATGAAAAGCCCACAGCTAACATCATCCTCAACGGGGAAAAACTGAGAGCTTTTTCCCTGAGATCAGGAACACGACAGGGATGCCCACTCTCACCGCTGTTGTTTAACATAGTGCTGGAAGTTCTAGCATCAGCAATCAGACAACAAAAGGAAATCAAAGGCATCAAAATTGGCAAAGATGAAGTCAAGCTTTCGCTTTTTGCATATGACATGATATTATACATGGAAAATCCGATAGACTCCACCAAAAGTCTGCTAGAATTGATACATGAATTCAGCAAAGTTGCAGGATACAAAATCAATGTACAGAAATCAGTTGCATTCTTATACACTAACAATGAAGCAACAGAAAGACAAATAAAGAAACTGATCCCATTCACAATTGCACCAAGAAGCATAAAATACCTAGGAATAAATCTAACCAAAGATGTAAAGGATCTGTATGCTGAAAACTATAGAAAGCTTACGAAGGAAATTGAAGAAGATTTAAAGAAATGGAAAGACATTCCCTGCTCATGGATTGGAAAAATAAATATTGTCAAAATGTCAATACTACCCAAAGCTATCTACACATTCAATGCAATCCCAATCAAAATTGCATCAGCATTCTTCTCGAAACTAGAACAAGCAATCCTAAAATTCATATGGAACCACAAAAGGCCCCGAATAGCCAAAGGAATTTTGAAGAAGAAGACCAAAGCAGGAGGCATCACAATCCCAGACTTTAGCCTCTACTACAAAGCTGTAATCATCAAGACAGCATGGTATTGGCACAAAAACAGACACATAGACCAATGGAATAGAATAGAAACCCCAGAACTAGACCCACAAACGTATGGTCAACTCATCTTTGACAAAGCAGGAAAGAACATCCAATGGAAAAAAGACAGCCTCTTTAACAAATGGTGCTGGGAGAACTGGACAGCAACATGCAGAAGGTTGAAACTAGACCACTTTCTCACACCATTCACAAAAATAAACTCAAAATGGATAAAGGACCTGAATGTGAGACAGGAAACCATCAAAACCTTAGAGGAGAAAGCAGGAAAAGACCTCTCTGACCTCAGCCGTAGCAATCTCTTACTCGACACATCCCCAAAGGCAAGGGGATTAAAAGCAAAATTGAATTACTGGGACCTTATGAAGATAAAAAGCTTCTGCACAGCAAAGGAAACAACCAACAAAACTAAAAGGCAACCAACGGAATGGGAAAAGATATTTGCAAATGACATATCGGACAAAGGGCTAGTATCCAGAATCTATAAAGAGCTCACCAAACTCCACACCCGAAAAACAAAGAACCCAGTGAAGAAATGGGCAGAAAACATGAATAGACACTTCTCTAAAGAAGACATCCAGATGGCCAACAGGCACATGAAAAGATGTTCAGCGTCGCTCCTCATCAGGGAAATACAAATCAAAACCACACTCAGGTATCACCTCACGCCAGTCAGAGTGGCCAAAATGAACAAATCAGGAGACTATAGATGCTGGAGAGGATGTGGAGAAATGGGAACCCTCTTGCACTGTTGGTGGGAATGCAAATTGGTGCAGCCACTCTGGAAAGCAGTGTGGAGGTTCCTCAGAAAATTAAAAATAGGCCTACCCTATGACCCAGCAATAGCACTGCTAGGAATTTATCCAAGGGATACAGGAGTACTGATGCATAGGGGCACTTGTACCCCAATGTTCACAGCAGCACTCTCAACAATAGCCAAATTATGGAAAGAGCCTAAATGTCCATCAACTGATGAATGGATAAAGAAATTGTGGTTTATATACACAATGGAATACTACGTGGCAATGAGAAAAAATGAAATATGGCCTTTTGTAGCAACGTGGATGGAACTGGAGAGTGTGATGCTAAGTGAAATAAGCCATACAGTGAAAGACAGATACCATAAGGTTTCACTCTTATGTGGACCCTGAGAAACCTAACAGGAACCCATGGGGGAGGGGGAGGAAAAAAGAAAAAAAGAAAAAAAAAAAAAAAAAAAGAGGTTAGAGTGGGAGAGAGCCAAAGCATAAGAGACTGTTAAAAACTGAGAACAAACTGAGGGTTGATGGGGGGTGGGAGGGAAGAGAGGGTGGGTGATGGGTATTGAGGAGGGCACCTTTTGGGATGAGCACTGGGTGTTTTATGGAAACCAATTTGACAATAAATTTCATATATTATTAAAAAAATAAAAAAAAAAAAGAGTGTGACTCCTGATTTCAGCTCAGGTCATGAACTCACATCCATGGGACTAAGCCCCACATCAAGCTCTCCGCTGAGTATGGAGACTGCTTGGGATTCTCTTTCTCTCCCTCCCTCTCCCTCTCTCTCTGTCCCTCCCATGCTCATTCTCTCTCTCTCTCTCTCTCTCTCTGAAACAGTAAACATTTACAAAAAATAATTATATTTTTAGGTACTTAGTACATACTAGGCAATGTATTAAATATTCTACATGGATATTTTCATTAGAACTCTCTGAAATATATTTATCATCCCCATTTTACTGATGAGAGAAAACAGTCTTAAAGCTGAAAAATTAACCAAAAAGCTTACAGATAGGTTGTGAGAGACTAGAGATTTGAACCAGACTACAATTTGCCTTCCTCCAGAGTTCACCCACACTTGGCCACCTGCAGTGTCTCCCAGATGCCGTAGATTGGAGCCACCCAGCTAATTCAGAATAATTTTTAAAAATTTAGCTGTGCTTTTTAAGAAGGTAAACTCAGCTTTCTTATATTTGATTATCAAGCAAAAATATATCAAGTCCATAATTCAGGCAATCCTCTGGATTTAACGTCTGACGTTTAACATAATTAACATGAGACCCATTCAATAATAAAGAATATAAAGAACACCATAGATGTCTGCCAACCGGAATATTTTTACCTTACAAATATGTGACTCTCTAACTACTCAAAGTTTACCACGTACATATGTTCTCCACTTCCAGAACTAAAGAAAACCCCAACTGGCTACTATAGTTAATTCCTTGCCTTCCATTTAAAAAGGAAAAGAACAAACCTTTCAATTTTAAACAAACTTCTAGTAGTCCATACCTTTCAGATAGGTTGGTTCAGCTGGAAATTTGAATGACCTTTCAGTAATTGACATCATAAAAGTAAAGTAAAGGGTATAAAAATATATGGCACATGTATATACCTGATGCAAAATTATTGAAAAAGTAGAGTAGCACAACGAAGTAATAAAAACGAGCAATTGTTATGCCTAAGTGGCTTGGAAAATCCTTGGCAAGGAATTTAGTGGTAATAGATCTAAGGTTTTCATTCTGAAACTCATTATTCTTGCTTTTTCACCTTGATGATTTAAAAGTCCTAAATGAGAGACTGGATACAGATAGCTTTGGGGAGAACCAGAGAAGGAAGTGGGTACAAAGAGAGAAAGAATGAGGAACTACTGAGAACAGAAACTAACCTTTACTTTTCAAGGGGAAAGCAAGCCCAGCACCGAATGAGGGAAACCTCACTGGAGAAAGCATGCGGCACACAAAAGTGAAGAACGGAGGTGGTTAATGGACAGAATGACTCATCTGAGGTTGGATTTTTCTAGCAAACAACATTGCTAAATCAGGCATATTTTGTTCTGTGAGTGTCAAGAGAATACAAAGACAGTCTAAATCCAGCAACAAAAATCATTGATTCCAAAAGAACAGATGGAAACCCATTGATAATGAACCCCAGAGCAATTCAGCCTCAAAAATATTTGGGAGTATTCACTGAATGTGGCTCAGCTCCTTAGGGAATAGCATGCCCAAAGATTAGTCTCAAGACTTTATTATCATTAGACATTCTCTTTAATTAGGATGAGTTTTATTTAGTACTGAGGTCACATTTCTAAAACCTTAACCTGCCTGGAAAAATAAAAATAAAACCCAATGTACTGAAGGACTAATCCTAGTATTCAATCACAGCTTTGGACGGTTTTGCTTACATCTCATATTCAACTTAGCAACTTCCAAATGTGTCACATTGCCTTGGTTTTACCTATCCTTGTTACCCAGGGACATTTGGGCAGGTATGAATAATCACCTAATCTCAATCCACTGTGCTATCGAGAAACTAAAGTCTTTATCCTACTGATGAGTTTTCAAGCTAATTTAGGAGAGCTTATAATTTTGATGGTTTCAGCTGAACATTACCTCATATTTTCATCTAGACCTTTATAATGCAATGGAGGTTTCCCAGTTTTAAGAAACACAATATATATGAATGCAAGTCACGTCCTCCCCCCTTCCATCATTTTGTCCATCAACCTTGAGCTAAAAAGCCTGAGCTTTACTGCAGAATGATTGAGGGACTGTGTAGAAGAAATCACAAGCAAAAGAACACTTACATAAGATACTTACTCCATAGCACAAACAGAACGAGAGTTCCAGATTTGTGCAGATCTAGCCATGTTGCCATATTTAATCCCATTGTAAAGTACATATCACCGCATTCTGTAACTCTAGTATATTGGTGAAGAAGGCAGGCAATCACCAAGGAAGGAAGTAACAAAGGAAATGTTTCTTCATTGCCTTCTAAAAAGAAAGATAAGCAGTCAAGCCAATTGCAGCATTAATTTTCCAACTCCTTTTAGATATTCCAAATTTGAATTCAGGCAAAATAACATTTAAATTTCCCCCAAATTAGGTGACTTCTGTTTACTGTCCCGAATCTTAGAGATATAACATTCTCTCTGAGGAACTCCTTGTTGGAAGATGACGACCAGTGCTGACTCTTGGTTGTCTACACTACAGGCAGATGAGACAAAAGGCTCTTCCCTCTTCTAGAAGGGGAGGGCTGCACCCAGATTTAGCTGCCCAAGGCTCCAATGACCCCCATGAGTGGTGCAGCTGGCTCTCCTGACAATTTCTCTAAATAAATGACACCTAACCCAAATTATCAAGTGACCAATAATCCAATAATCTTCTTACGGACAAAATTGTTCTTGTACCATATAAGACATAATGGGCAAGGTCCCTTTCCTGGAATGATGACTATAATAAAAGATGATTCAGTGTCTATGGAGTGTTCAAACCATGCACATTCCAAAGAAAAGTCTGGCCTTTGACTAACTTCTAGAAGGTAACCTTTAAGCCGTTGGGATCTCCTGTCAGATAAGAGTATCTTTGTTCACCTAGGGCCTTGTGTCATGCCAGATGGTCTATACTAACAATGTGGTTTGTGACCAAGGCCTTGGGCCACATGTTATCAGTCTAATCTCTGGAGGGGCCTAGAAACTAAGTAACTAAGGTCAGCCACATGAATGCTCCATGCCTACATGATCAACCCTCAACAAAAACTCTGGACACTAAGGATTAAGTGAACTCCTCTAGGTGACAATACTTCAGATGCATTTTCACACATTATTGAGAGAATTAAATACTATACAACTCCCTAGGAAGAGATGACTGGGAGCCCATGCAGAATAAATAAGTAGATTTTGTGTCTTCCATAAGGATCCAATCTCTTTGTATCATATGTATCAAAATAGACTAATCACATAATTTTCACAACAAAAATTTTAAAGAAAGGGTTCTGCTTTTGTCAACTTGGAAGGGGATATTTATTTAGTGAACACGAGTATAATAGCTAATTTGCATCTAAAAGAATAAAACCTATTTGTCTTTTACTGTAAGAATTTTTAATGTTTTAAATAAATCCTCTGGGGAAAACAACAGGTTTTATTCTAATATAACAGTACTTGAAAGATGTTGGGTTACTCAATAAATATTGGTTAAACACACAAGTGAATTATTGGTTCCTAATAGAACCCTGTCCCCTGGTTTTGCTGTGTGTGTGTGTGTGTGTGTGTGTGTGTGTGTGTGTGTGTTTTCTTTTCCCCCTGTATAAAAGCTCAGGTTGAATATAACTGAGAATCAAAGCTAAGCTGTGGAAAATGAGTAAGTTCTACCTTATTATTGTTTGTAGATCAAGCAAACCATCATCTCCACCACTCACAACACCAAGCAAGCAGTTACCACTGGCAAGTACAACCAAAGATGGCCTTCTGCAAATGGGTTGCTATCTCCCTCTTGGCCACCTTATAAACACCTTGCATTCTTGACTGATGTCCCAAACTTCTGGATCATAGCCCACCATCTGGACTTCTGTCCTCCTCCAAGGGTACTGCCTGCCCTGGGCCACTACTCAGTTGTTAATTCATTACACTGACTACAGCAAATTTCCTACTCATGATCACTCAAATGTTTTTCTAAAAGCAAGAACTGCCAAACATCCTTCATTACAAACTCCATCCAAATCCTGTTTAACAATATGCTATTTGTGCATTAGGAATAAATTTCGTTAGATATCTGCCCGGAGAAGCACGCCTTTTCTAAAGTTTTAGACATTACAGTTTTTAAAAGGAAATGTTGAAAGAGCAAACAAAATCACCGAATGGTTACAGTCTGGGCTGGAAAGTTCCAGACTTGCCGGCCAGGCCCAGCCAGCTGCCTGTGACTTTCCACACATCAGCAAGTTCCCCTCATAAAAGGTTTACAGCTCAAGCCAGGCTGGCTGCAGACAGAGTTAAACCAACACAGTACAAAAAAGTGAGAGGAAAACAGTGTGAGACCAATTAAAACAAATTGGTAATGAAAGCAACAGCTGGATGTCAACATGTTCTGCTCTGTTAATGGTATGTCGACGGGGTGATTTTTAGAGAACTGGTGCCTTCTGAAGGAAAGGAGAGACCAGCTCCCTAATGGGACAGAGCAGGCCTGTACCTCACCAGAGGCATTCCTGCCCACTCACTTGGGAGGCCACCTGCACAGATGAAAACCTGTGCAAGAAACTTTTGTCTCTTCTAAGGCCTCCCACCAAACTGCTGCCATGGGGGGAAGGGAATAACATGCCGACCATCCCCTGCTGGGCTCATTTGACAAACAATGTTATGACAGCAGAGGAGAGTCAAGGCAGTCTGAAGAGCGCTGGAAAGTCCGAGGAGTTGGGTTCTGAATCCAGCACTGTCATTTTGACCTTTGTCCCTGCTACAAACACCTCATCTATAAAGAGAGGAATGAAACACCTTTTTTTTTTTTTTTTGGCCTGCTTACAGGAGTATCTCAAAGACGAGATGAGAAATTATATAGGAAGACAGTTCAGAAACTGGAAACATTGCCCTCATTTAAGGAGTTCTTCTTACATAGCTGGCTGGCATGTTTTTAAAAACTGGTTTCATAACTGTTCCAGAGCATGTAATGTTGAGTCTTGTATTGAACCACCTGCTCCTTCTCATAGCACAGGGTAAATCCTGGACATCGTTGCTGAGAAATCATCTGTGAGATGTAATGCATGTTGGCTGAGCGTATGTGTGCCAGAACTTTTAATCATCTCATCCTCGTAACAAGCCTCTGAATTAGGTATTATCATTACACCTTACAGACAAAAAAACCTGAGGCTCAGAGAGGTTAAGTAAGTTGCTCCAAGTAACATAGCTATTTAGTTAAGGGCCCAGAAAGTGTACTACAGAGACTGCACTTCTAACCACTGTGCTACTTTCCTGCCTTCATTGTCCCCATTCTCATGCAGCAGGGTGTTGATACAGGGTTAAGCCCCAAAGGCCAACAGCAAAGCAGTACGAGCCTAGAGTCTAAATATGAACCACTTACCAGGATCAACCTGATCAACCTGGTAATTTGAGTTTCGGCCCCAGATGACAGCTTTAACTTAAGTGGCCAAGCCAAGGAGATATCTCACCCCCTCCTAAGAAGTGGGTCCTTGTGGGGGAAGTGGTGTTTTCTACAAACATGAAAGCATCCCACGAGAGACCATCAGCTGTGAGCAACTATCCAGAAAGGGTAACATGCCCGTTCAAAAGAATATAAGTCAACAGAAATTTTTTCTAACACCTAGCACTCCTCCACGCCCTCCTCCTAACCTTGTTGGAGCCAGGGGCTGCCAAGTGAGAAGGAACAGATGAGGAGAAATACAACACATGGGATGAGAGGAGGAAATAACCTACCATCCACCACGGCAGGTCCCCAGCTGAGGGAAGGGAGGTATGTGCACTCGGATTTAGGTAAGGAATTTTCATTATCCCTGGAGTTTACATTTTAATTACTGTTCTTATGACTGCCTATGACCTGAGCTTTTTTTTTTTCTTTCAAATCTACTATATGGGGAAACTAGAAAAACTATGGAAACTTCCCACATTTCATTCAATGTCAGGAAAGAACTAGGCCCTTGAGGGAGTTTGGAGTTAGGAGAAAAACATTAAGTTGCTTTATGAATTATCACACTCTTTTAAAATACTTACTTACCGTTTCCTGGTCCTAGGAGTGAAAAATGGCAAAGGTTTCAGAAATACTATTGCACATGCAAACACAGAAATCTAGTTCAAAACCTAGGTGTTTGAAGAGGGAGAATACTTGAGGGAGGAAAAGGTAGGATCAGGAAGAATCCTCTATCATATTAACATATTCCCAGTCCAGGCCAAGTCCTTTGAAGTGTGTGGAACTCATTTATGGCTCTCAGGCCCCAACCTGAGGCTCTGATAAAGCAGCCAACCTGTCCAGTGCTTCCTTAAAAGCCAAATACCCTTCAAGGTCTCTGATTCGTTCCTCTTTCCCCTTCTTCCTCCCTCTTTTGGACAAGTGTACTTACTTCTGTGAGATGTCAAGTGTAAAATGGACCATGCAATCATTTCCCCAGCCAAGAATATGTTCTCACAGACCCATATAGTCATGCATCAAGTATCACAACAACTACAGATTACTGAATAAAAAGATAACTAAGCACAAATAAACCCTGTACCAGTTTAGTGGAGGGTAATAGGGGATTTAAGTAGGAGACTGGCCAACATTTTCTGGTTCCCTTAGTCTTCCAAGAAATGAGAAATGAATGCAACAATAACAAAACAGGAGAAAATTGAATAAAATGACCTTTCATAAGGTGAAACAATACGTGTATAAGTATACACATACCCTAGGTAACTTCAGCCGTAGGTTACAACAGTAGTCCCAAGGTATAAGTTATGCACACAACTGTTCATTTCCTCCCATATAGGCAATTCCATAACTAGGTAATTGGTTATTACCAAAAACATAATTTTAATAATTTAATAAATCATGAAGATTATAAAACCTAATGAATATCAAGAAACATAATCTGCCTGAACGCTACTATCCTTGGAACCAAGTGTCTGTAGCCAAGTGGCAGAAGCCTTAACTCTCCTTCCAGATTTTCTTCAGAACATGTCTTTCTATTGATTTAGTGTTCTTGTAGCAGAGAATCAACAAATCTCTAAAGTGAGAATAAAAACTACATTTATTACCATCTATTATGCACACATATCACCCACTATTTACTTCTCACAGCATCCGTATAAGGTAGTCAATATTATCTCCACTTTGAGATACAGGCTACCAGTGATTGAATGAATAAGTCGCTAGGATAAAAGGTACAACACAGGGAATATAGTCATTGGTACTGCTGTGTGGTGACAGATAGGAGCTGCACTTGAGGTGAGCATAACATATAGACTTGTCAAATCATTGCTTGTGCACTTGAAACTAATGTAACATTGTGTCAACTGTAATTAAAAATAAAATTATATATCTATCTCTATAATATATAATAAAATATATAATATACAAATATATTATAATGTATACATATATAATAAAAATAAAAAATGTATATAATAAAATTCCCTCTCCCTCTCTATATATACATATATATGTATATGTATGTGTGTACATATATATGTGTATATACACATATATGTGCATATATATGTGTGTATAGATATAACAGATGAGAATATTGACACTCAGGTTGTGTCATGTTAGTGATGCCAAAGCTGGAACCAGAGCCCAGGGCTTCTGAATACCATTGCAGAACAACTAGTAGCAACTTTACTGAATTAGCTCACTAGTTCTAACAGTTTTTTGTGACATCTTTAGGGTTTTCTCTATATAAGATTATATCATCCACAGAGAAATTTTACTTCCTCTTTTCATATTTGGTTGCCTTCTATTTCTTTTTCTTATCTAATTGCTCTTGCTAGGACATCCATAATGATGTTGTGTGGAAGTAGTAAATGCAGACACCTTTCTCTTATCCATGATCTTAGTGAAGATAGCTTTTCACTATTGAGTATGAGGTGAGCTGTGGTCTTGCTATGAGGTACATTCTTCCAAACCTAATTTGTTGAGAATTTTTATCATGGAAATATGTTTGATTTTGTCAAAGGTTTTTTCTGCATCTATTGAGATGATCATATGATTTTTATTCTTCAATCTGTAAATGTGGTGTAGCACATTAATTGATTTGCTAATTTTGAAACATTCTCGCATTCTAGGGATAAATCCCACATGCATGATCATGTATGATCCTTTTAATGTGCTGTTCAATTCAGGATGCTACTATTTTATGGAGGATTTTGGCATCTATGTTTATCAGGTGTATTGGTCTATAAGTTTCTTGTAGTCTGGTATTATTTTGTTGAGGATTTTTGCATTATGTTGATCAGGTATATTGGCCTGTAATTTTCTTTTCTTGTGGTGTCTTTGTCTTGCTTTGATATCAGGACATGCTGAAGAAGACAATGCTGGTCTCATAAAAAGAGTCTAAAAATGTTCCCTTCCTTTCCATTTGCTTTTGAAAGAACTGGAAAAGGATTGGTATTAATTCTTCTTTAAATCTTGGTAGAATTCATCAGTGAAGCCATTTGATTCTGGGCTATTCTTTGTCAGGATGTTTTTATTCTGCTTTTATCTCCTTATTCTTTACGGTATTGTCAGACTTTCTATTTCTTCTCAATTCAGTGATAGTAAGTTGTATGTTTCTAGGAATTCATCTATTTTCTAGGTTATCCTATTTATTGGTGTGTAATTATTCATACTAGTCTTTTATGATCCTTTGTGTTTCTGTGGTATCAGTTGTAATGTCTCATTTTCCTTCTATAATTTTTTAAGTAAATCTTCTCTCTTTTTCTCTTAAGTAGTTTAGCTAGAGGCTTGTCAGATTTATTTACCTTTTCAAAAACACCAGCTCTTAGTTTCATTATCTTTTCTACGTTTTTCTAATCTCTAATGTATTTCTGCTGTAATCTTTATTATTTCCTTCCTCCTGCTCACTTTGGGCTGTTTGTTCTTGTGTTCGCTTTGGCAGCACATATACTAAAATTGGGCTTAGTTTGTTCTTTCTCTAATTCCTTGAGTTGTAAAGTTAAGTTACTTATTTGAGATCTTTCTTTTTTCTTAATGTAGGTGTTTGTCAGTATAAATGTCCCTCTTAAGAACCGGCTTTCCAAGTTAAGCTCTTTTGTTGGTCTTTTGCTTATTTGAAGAGGCATGTTAGTAGGAAATCCTCTCCTGAGCAACCTCGGGATCTCTATTTCAAGTATCTCTCCCTCTTTCCCTCCTTTGGTAACTCCAGGAGTTCCTGCCCAAGCTTCCAGCTGGTTCTCCTCTCTGATGCCAAGAGGAGACAAGTTCAAATTTTAAAGTAAATTTTAGGATTGCATGCTTCCTCTCAATCCCCAAAAGCCAGGCCAGATGCTGAGTGCCTCCTGTTTATTTTCCTTAGGGCAGCGGCCTGAAGTATTCAGAGTTAAGCGCCTTCCCCTGAAAGAGCAGAGCTGAGGTGGCTGCCAGTGTGAGCTCACACAAGACCTGCAGAGGCTCCTGAGAGCCCTCACTGAGGCACACAAAGAGCTGGGAGGAGGGTGGGGGAGAACTAAGACACACAGAGTGTTAGGAGTACACCTGGGTGGGCTGGTTGGGAGTGGGGAAGTCAAAGGGTGATGCATCCTGGCAAGCTTGTGAGAAGGCTTCTGGGTGAATTTTGCCAGATAATTAGTGGAAAGCATTGCCTTTGTTGAGTTCTGTGCACTGGTTACTATGAACCCCTTTTCCCTGCTCCTGGCACCTTGGAGACTTTTCAGCCATTCCCATGCTCTCAGTGTTCTGGATGGGGTGAGGAAGTAGTGAGCCTCTCAGGCAATACCCTGCATGGAAGCCAGGTACTCACTACCTCTCATTTTGTCCTGTGGGAGAAACAGTGGGACAAAGGGGTCTCTTGCAGGGAGGAGTGATACAAGTAAAGTGAAACTGTTCTTCTTACCCAATGCAATGGATCTGTTCTGAGAAATCTTGCTCTAAGGGGATGCTGAGACCTCTCTATTGGACTCCCAGGTTCCCACAAATATATTCTTCTGTATGAATGGGTGTCAAGAAGTCGGAGGAGGGAATGAGAACTGAAAACCGCTATTCTGCCTTCTTACTGATGTCACATCCCTCAACATCCATTTTTAGTTTTTCAAAATTTCCTTAAACAGTATTTAATGTATAGTAATCAATAGCATTCATTGCATATTTTTAATTGTATGAATACATATAACTGATTTACTAATTTGTATATTATTATAAAACTAGTATGTATATATATGTGTATATATATATATATAAACTGACATATTTATATATAAAACTGATACATATTTCATTTATTTATGAAATGTAATGTTGGAAAACTTCCATATTACTGACATTTATATATAAAACTATGAGGTATATTTATATATACTTACATGTGTATATACTTACATGTATATATACTTACATGTATATATAAGAACACATATATAATTAAATATACTAATGGAGAAATACTCGATTATATTGGAAAGAGGTCATTTTAATTAAGACTCAAAATCCAGAAGCCATATAAGAAAAGATTGTTAACTTAAACTACTTAAAAAGAAAAATCTTCAACATCACACAAAACAGTATAAGGAAAGTCAAAAAATAACAAGAGAAATAGCTGTAAATCATTTTGTAGATACAGGACTAATTTCCTAAATATTATATAAGGACCTAGAAATTGAAAGAAGGTCTCAAGAGATAGTTTACATGAAAGGATATTCACAAAAAAAAAGTTGCTAAAATATACACATGATAAAAGAAATGTAAATTATAATTGCGAGACACCATTTTTTACTTATTAGAATAGCAGAAAAACTGAAAGTTTTCTCAACAGCAAGACTGTATTGAGACAAACCCTTTTAGACACTTCAGGTAGGAGTATAAAGTGATACAGCCCCTATAGAAGCCAATTTAAAAATGTCAATCAAGCTTACAAATTCATTTACCCTCGCTCCAGAAATTCTACTTCAGGAAATTTATCCATAAATACACTTGTATCATTTTTAAAATGATATATTTACAAAGTTATTTATTAGAGGGAAAGCCAAAAATTGTATCTACTCAAGTCACTGTCTACTGGGACATAGTCAAATATGGTATAGCTCTATAATAGAATACTATAAAGCTGCAAAAGAAAAAAGAAAAAAGATGCAGAAGCTCTGTTCTAGTTACTACCGCCACATATCAAACCATACCAAATTCTGTGGTGTAAAACAACAACCATTTTATTATGCTCACGGATTATCTGAGTCAATAACTCAGAAAGGGCACAGTAGGAACACCTTATCTCTTTTCCACCAGGTATGATGGCCTTCAACTGGGAAGGCTTGAAGGCTAGGAGCTGACTCCACTGCTGGAGGCTGAACTACTGGGCGGGTCTGCTCACTTTTAACAATGGTGCCTACGGCCAGCTTTGGAACTCAGCTGTAGCTGAAGCTATAATACCTACCCATGGCCTCTCCATGTGATTTCTTAAGCTCCTTACAGCATGGTGGCAGGCTTTCAAGAAGAGCATCCTAAAAAGAAAGCCAGGAGGAGGCTGTATTGCTTTCTTTGTCCTAGCTTTGTCACACAGTGTCATTTCCTTCATGGTCACAAGCCCATTCAGATTTGACTCCTGTCTTGATAGGAAGAATGTCAAAGTCATATCGGAAAAAGAATAGGCAGGATGGGAAGCTCTCACTATGCCAATTTTGGAAAATACGATCTGCTCCACTTTTATGGAAAGACAGGATACAAAATTAAGTCAAAAAGCAAGGTACTGAAAGGCACAGAATATGCTATCTTTTATGAAAACAAAAGGGAAGAGTTAAGTAGGGATAAAGAAACCATGATAAAATACACAAGAAACTAATAAAAATAGCTAAATGTTATGGGAGAAGTTTAACAAAATTGTAAAAAAAAAAAAGGGGGGGATGAGGTCAGGAGAAAAAAAATATTATTTCATTTCTCCTGTTTTTTCAAACTTGAGAATATGCAACCTCTGGGGGGAAAAAGTGTTAAAAATAATAACTGACAAACACACTGACAAACACACACATTTACACACACATGTAGATAATTCTCCCTCTAAAATAATTATGTGGAGAGGCGCCTCGGTGACTCAGTTGGTTAAGGCATCCCACTTTGGCTCAGATCATGATCTCTCAGTTTGGGAGTTCAAGCCCCGTGTCAGGCTCTGTGTTGACAGCTGGGAGTCTGGAACCTGCTTCGGATTCTGTGTCTCTATTTCTCTCTGCCCCCCTCCCCCCCACCTTGTGCTCCGTCTCTAAGTCTCTCTCAAAAATAAATAAACATTAATTTTTTTAAAAAATAAAATAAAATAATTTTGTGGATTTATGAGCTTTTTAAGTTTAAAGAAGTGTTTACATATTCAAGCCTTCCCTGGCACCCCCAAGCAAAGAATGTGTTCCTTGAGCCAACGAAACATCACCTCCAAAGATTCTGTACACTTAGAAATAGAAAAGTGACTTTTCCACATTCATACTTTGTATGGAGGCCAATGATACTCACCTGCAATAAAAGGCTTGACCCAATTCTTTTTCATCGCATTTCACTTCTCACCGAAGGTTAAAGTGTCAATTGATTTTGAATGTTTGATAATAATTTCTCTCTTCTCTTTTTATTTCCCTCTCTCCTAATAAGCAATAGCAATTCACTGTTACCCTGATCCTGGCTATTTGCTAACCATTTCAAATGTAACCTATAATTTAATCCTTATAATAACATTACGAGGAAGGAACTATTATTTTGCCAATTTTACAGATGAGTTTGCAAAATACCAAAACGTACAAGTGTATGTAGTGGAGACAGTGCCTATAAGGTTTGGTTGGCTCCAAAATGTAAATTTCTAAACTCGATTTCAAGACCTCCTTAACCTGCAGTTAACACTCATCTAGGAAATCCTTTAACAGACCATGAGGCCATTTAGTTGGAGGTAACTCTTAAGAGTACTTCAAGCAACCTTTTCAATTATAGAAAAGGAAATTAAGGTTGGAGAAACAAGCCACATTGCAAACCCCAGGCAGTTTCATGGAGTAGAATCTAGGTCTCCTGACTCCCCATGCCACGTGCTTCTCACTACAGCAACTGTCCTCCTGCACAGGGGAATTCACTTGTCACCTAGTAACCCTGCCACAATGGCCTGTGACAGGTTGTGTTCAAATAGAATCCATTTTGGGGTACCCTCACAATACAACTGCAATAGCTGAGTGGGAGGCTGATCAGCATCACAAAGGGAGAGAAATGGCCTACTTTCCCTGGGCCATAAAAAGAGGTCTAATTATGCTAATGCATTTGGAAAATTTTATTTATAGATGGACTAGAAGGCTGCTAACAAACAACCATGGAATTTGAACAGTCCCTAACCCAAGAATTCCCGTCAGTTTTGCAGATGAAACACATTCCCACAGGAAGGTATTTCAGGTGCCGCCACTGCTTCTGGGACGTCAAGCAGGAGCCATTTTGACTTACTAAGGCTAACTTTCAATGTTCCTACTACCCAGTTTATCCTGTGTGTGAAATGAAGGGTGTGCTCCAGGAGGCGCGCAGACATTAATATCCATTTACACGTGCAGCAGTCACTTAGTGAACACCTTCTCTGTGCCCAGCATCCTCTCCAGGCCAGGATGTGGTGAAGCAGAGATGAAACAGGTCCAGTTATTGACAGCTGCTAACCACCAGCACAGTATGAATCAACTCACTTCCTTTGTCAATGCCAAATGTTAGCTACTTTATAATCCCTCAATTCGTCAATCAATCCAAAATAAGTTGGATTTTTTTCAGTTTTAAAAATTGAGACATAACTGACAATAATTTTCTTTAAGTTTATTTTTGAGAGAGAGAGAGAGAGAGAGAGAGAGAGAATCTCAAGCAGGCTTTGCACTGTCAGCACCAAGCCAGATGCAGGGCTCGAACCCACAACCCGTGAGATTATGGCCTAAGCTGAAATCAAGAGTCGGACACTTAACCAACTGAGCCACCAAGGCGCCCCGACAATGAGTGTTTTAAAACCTCCAGTTGTGAGCCTAATATTCCACATACATTTTTGCTTCTATACACTAATCAATGCTATTACTGAACAGGTAAGAGGCAGACTTCCAAACACACATTAAATCCCTAGTATTCCACCTATAGTCAAAGCCAAGTTTAGGGTTGTAGTGGAAGGCGTTTTTAAAAAGCACCACAAGAGAAGGCAATAGGAACTGGAAGCAACTTTAGTGGAAATTAGCTTCTGATAAAACAATCTATGGTGTTTAAATGATTTCTGCCTTTCTTATTTTATTTTCTCGTGTCAAATTTTCACCAAGCCAAGATTAAGTCTGTGACTTTTTCAAGGACGGCTGCCTTAAAAGAAGTGTACCCAAAGTGCTAGTCTCTGATGTTAAAGATCAACACCTGGCTGAGCTATGTGGCCAATAAAAGGGCCTGGTATTCTAAATATATCTAACAAAGTAATGCTTATTTTTCCTGATTTCCAAGATTTTAAAATAGTGCTATGTTTTATTCTCTGTTTCTAACAGAGAGCATAAAGCTCAAGGGCAGGGGAAAAAAAACAAAAACAAAAACAAAAACCATCCACTCCTGCCTAAACCAATACAAGAAAGTACCCAGGGCTGTCCCATTGGGGGCAATAGAAGTAGACTGTTCTCCGAGCTTGAACTGACATTCACCTATATAATTTGTAGTTTTTAATGTTTTTTTTTTTCTTCCAAAGTCCATTTTTTCCAGTATGCATTATTCTGATATAACACTGCTTAATATATACATTGCTTCTGCCATGACTTAACATTCTCATATACTCAAAGATGCAGCAACCTGTCATGAAAAGATTACTACACTGTGAAAAAGGAAATCTGAGTACTAAAGCAAGTGTTATTGGGGCACCTGGGTGTCTCAGTTGGTTAAATGTCTGACTCTTGACTTCTGTGCTGAGAGCATAGAGACTGCTTGGGATTCTCTCTCCCTTTCTATGCCCCTTCCTTACACTCTGTCTTTCTCTCTCTCTCTCTCAAAATAAATAAATAAACTTAAAAAAATAAATAAAGTAAGTGTTATCACTTCACAGCTGATTTTTAATCAGTAATAAACTCTCCGGACAGTACTTTTCAAATCAATAAAGTGGGGTTAATTGTACTCTGTCCTAATCTTTTTGTCAAAACTTTTATAAACTGCAAACAGGAAAATTCATGTGAAATTCCTTTGAAAATCATAAATTGTAATAACTTTGTAAAGCATTATCTAAAATCAAGATTAAAGTTGTCTAAAAGTGATTAAAACAAGCTATCACTCTGTTAGTGATATTTCCAACCTATCCCATAGACAGTAAATTAAGGATCTCCAGAGAAACAGACCAACAGGATGTATATAAATATATTTATCTATACGCATATTTAAATATATGTACGTGTGTGTGTGTGTGTGTGTGTGTGTGTGTGTATACATACATAGAGCAATTTCTTTTAAGGAAAGGGCTTACATGATTGTGGAGGCTGGCAAGTCCAAAATCTGAAGACTAAGCCAGCAAGCTGGAAACCCAACGAAGGTTTGCAGTTCAAGTCCAAAGGCAGCTTGCTGTCAGAATTCCTTCCTCTTCTGGAAGGTCAACTGTTCCCTATTAAGGCCTTCAGCTCACAGGATAAGGCCCACCCACATTCCAGAGGGTAAACAGCTTTACTCAAAGTCCACTAATTTAAATGTTAATCTCATCTTTAAAAACCTTCACAGGAAAATTCAGACCAGTGTTTGGCCAAATATTTGGGTATTGTGGCCTAGCCAGTTTGACACATAAAATTACCACCAGAGAGAGTTACCAGTTCAGGACTCATATATAGAAAGTTCATTGAAAAATCAGGACTGTTTCTTTTCCCCCAAACCACATCTACAGTACATGGTATGAATAAATGCATAAAAAATGTTTGTTGAATAACTAGATGAACTAGAAACAGGTGTAGGGTAATATGGTTTCATGGTACCTTTCATCTTCCTTAATCTGTAAATATCAAAACTAAGAGGAAACATCCAAAAGGCAAAACTGTGTATATTCAAAGGGTTGCCATACAAAATAGTCAAGACTGGCCATTGAGAACACCTGACACCCTTTTCTTTGTTTCTCAGGCTCTGATGGTATCATCTAACCAAACACTGGCCCTCTTTTGTGCCCCCTTTTACTGATTTTTAAAGTTCATACAGAATTTCCCTAATTTACTGACCTCCCCTTACTTTCAGCACTCTATCCAAAATTCAAATGAACTGTGTGCACACCATTACCCTACAAAAGATAACCTACTTCAGGTTGGAACTTCAAGGAATTACAATCTTTAAAAAGCCCAGTAAAATCTCATGTGTTCTATAATATTTTGATAAGTAGCACTAGCTTGAAAGAAAGAAAATAGAATGTTGTGATATCCAATCCCTCTATTGCTACACCTTTCTATCTAATACAACAGTGCTGGTTGAGCTGTGTACCATACCAAGGTTTCTGACCCAACTAGGTTTGGAAAATTGTAATTTATTAGGCATGATTAATAAACATTTCATGCTAGCTGTAAATGGTTGTAAAACCAAGTATTACCATATGTTGTTTTGAAAGTACAGAATGTAAAAGGGAATTATTACCTGAAAAATAGTCAGGCATCCATTGCACTTCATGCTCTGACAGGTAAATTGATAAAGAAGTGTTTGGAATTGGCAAGTCTCTCCTTGCAGCTGTGCTGAAATGGCCATCACAGTTACTCATCCCCAAGGTAAGGGGTTGTAAATTTGTCCTTTGATAACGCCATGCCCAGGCAGGGTTAAAAAAGGGAAAAAAAGGGGTAAAAAACTCCCACGGAAAAACTAGACCCTTCTTTCCTTGCTATGGTTGCTGTGCTGAGACCAAATAAGAATCATATTTAGACTCATAATATCTGACTATAAGTTTCTCTACAGTCATATACTAGCTGAGTGGCTTGGCCATTAAACAAATGCTTATATGCTGTGTTTTACCTATGGCTAATGGAGATATAAGAAATGTCAGTGTCCATTGTGGAGGAACATACCATATGAGGTATTCCCAAGAGAGAATTGCCTGTCATAAATATATATGATTATTAATTATTCTCAGGTACTACAATGGTTCAGAACTTAACTACTGAAAACCTCACAAGACAAATAAGTTCTTGTCATATCATTAAGGGAAACTATTCAAACTTTCTGAGCCTTTTTGACCAATGATTTTTTTTGATACTCTAATTTGAAGAAAAAAGAATATGAATTAAGTGTACAAACAACATTCAATAATAAAACTTTGTAATTTTAGTTTCATTCTAAACTGTATATATTAATCACTCCAACTTTCCCCTATAGAGAAAAATGAACTTATAAATTGACAAATGATATTTCAATCTCATAGACAACCCAAATATTAACTATACATATTATATATGTATATATATATCTCAAGATACACTAGATATATCAAGATACTATACTATGTATATCAGGATGAACTAGATAGACTCTGTTTTCACAGAGCTTACGTTCTAAGATGTTAAAACTCTAGAGTAGAGGCACACCTGAGTGACTCAGCTGGTTGAGCATCCAACTCTTGATTTCTGCTCAGGTCATGATCTCATGGTTTGTGGGATGGAGCCCTGCAGCAGACTCCATGCTGAGAGTGTGGAGCCTGTTTGGGATTCTCTCTCTCCCCCTGTCTCTGTCTCTCCCCTGCTCATGCTCGCTCGCTATCTGTCTCTCTCAAAGTAAATAAATAAACTTAAAAAACAAAAAAACCTGCAGAGTATAGAGTGCTATGGAACATATGGTAAATGTGTATTGAGTGCCTTTCATCACCACGCTCACAGAAATAAATCAAACTTATCCTTTAAGACCTGGTTTAAATGCTACCTTCTCCATGAATCCTCTCCTGATACCTGACAATTGGAAGTGACTTTTTCCTCCTTTCAACATCCATAGCAGTTCATTACTCATTTTTCCATCTCCTCACTCAACATATATTTGATGAATCTTTACTCTGTGCACAGAGTAACCACTCAAAAGAAAGATGCTCAGTGAATGAACCAATGAGTTCATGGATGTGAGACAACAAAGTAACATTTATCACCCACTTGGTAGAGACCAGGATTGATGCTAAGTGTCCCTACATGCACTTTTTCATTCCATAATAGTTCAAAGTGGTAGAGATTATTCAAAAGTCTTGGGTTTCCTAGTGAATAAAACAAAGAAAGCTCCTTTGAACCTTATATTCCAGTAGGGAAGTCAGACGAGTTAAATAAAAAATAGCTACATAACACTTAGGTGTGACAGCATGATTTAGTGTTTAGCATCATTGGGAAAAGTAAAGTGTGAAACTGGCACAGGTGGTGATAATGGTGTCATTTGATAGGGACTTGAATTTGAGTGCAATTCTGAATGAAGTGAAGGAGCAGACAAAGGACATACCTGAAGGAAGAGCATTCCAGGCAGAGGGAAAAGCACATGTAAAATCCCTGAGGCCAGAACATGTGAATGTGGCTGAAGGGGAGTGGGTGGGAGAAAAAGAGGAAAGGAAGTCAGAAAGAAAGCCAAGAGGCAGAGTTGTACTATCCTGTAGGTTAAGTGAAGGAGTTTGGTAGGAAATTGATTTGACGTTGCCTTAAAATTATAAAGTGTTCAAATTTGGGGGCACCTGGGTGGCTCAGTCGGTTAAGCTTCCAACTCGGTTTTGGCGCAGGTCATGATCTCACGGTTCATGAGTTGGAGCCCCCCATCGGACTCTACACTGACAGCTGCAGAGCCTGCTTGGGATTCCCTCTCTCTCTTCCTCTCTCCTGTCCCTCCCCCACTCACTCTCACTCACCCCCTCTCTCTCTCTCTCTCAAAATAAATAAACATTAAGAAAAAGTGTTTAAATTTCAAGAAGACAGATGTAGTATAGTATAATATAGCAGGAAGAAGATTATACTTGTATCCAGACAAACAAGCCCTGAAGAGAAGTAAATAAGTGGATTCCTTCCACAAACCATTATTAAAATTCCCTGAGACTGTTTTCAGTTTTGTAAAAATGAAGACAGTATTGTCTGAAGGCAGGGGTGAGAACAATACAATCCTAAAATCCAAGAGTTAAACCTTAAGACTGGCACCAGTTATATGCAATCCCTTTTATATGAAAAGTGCCTTAAGGAAGAAAAAGTATTCCCTATGCTGGAAGCAAGAAAGGAAAAGATCTGGCTGTTACTATATTGATAAAAAATCACATATCTCAAGAAAGAATGAGTCCATCAGAAAACGAATCAGTCAGCAAGGAGCATGACAGAAAGGAAGGCATGAATTATCAGTACGCCTCTAGCACTGACTGGGGAACAAAATGTCCTAGGAAGATAAAATGATGCAAACGTGCCCAATTCTCCTTATTGTCAAGACAGATCTATCAGACCATTGGAGTCTGATACCGTTAAACATATGAGTTATCCAGCCAACTCTCCTTGTTCTGATTCCATGCTCACAAGCTACCTTCTGATAATCTCGCCTCCCAGGATGATTTTCTACAGGGAGAGAATGTTCTGGTGTGCTGGAAAGTTACATTTCTCTCTACAAATTACAGCATCGGCATTCTGTATTCTATACCTTATTCTCCTGTGGATTTAGTTGATGTGAATCAGCATGCCTAAGTCCAATAAAGCTTTGAGAAACTGACACTGTCTGTTTTCTGAATCTGTAAGACTGAGGGGTCAGACTTTGGGTTTTGATGAGCTCAGCAGGTGATGCCCCTCCAGGGGCTGTTGGTAACCAAACACATTATTTTTTAACTTCTCCACTGCCTAATTCAAAAAGATTGTAGGGTTTAGGTGAAATAATGTATTTGAAAGTGTTTAGAAAGCTGTAAGGTTCTTTTAAGGATCACTAAAAAGTGCCCAAGAGATGGAGAAAGAAACAAATTGTGTCCTATGGACCTTGACTAATCTGGATACTTGGGACCAGCCACAGAATAGAAAAACTTCCATTCGAGGAGTAATGGCTGTATCAACCCCATGAAGAATGTAAAACTCATTGAATAGGCTCAGATACTGAGTACAGCATCTTTCCCTGTTTAAGTAATTTTCTTCATGGGTAGAAATTTTGGATTTTCCATTTAAGAATACAACATTTCAGTACAAAAGTCTAGAACCAACACTAAATCTTTTGTGAGATGTATATAGATATAATACACACACATAGATATAAATATATAGTACTTATGACACCCCAGGCAACAGCCCCAACTACATAATTTATAAGGATCTGTGCAGAATTAAAATGTAGAAACCTTTGTTCAAAAATCAAGGAAAAAAGTACTGTAAAATATATTAAAATACAAAGCATTTTCTTTTCTTTCATGGTGCCTCTCCTCACTTGTCATGGTGTTTTTCACTTGTTAATGTCATGCCAAGTAAAGAAAATTAATTTAAAAAAAATGTAGCCTGAATTTTATTGTCCGTCTTAATATTGTGCAATGCCAGCTTTAAATAAATACATAAGAGCTTCTCATCTCATACACACAATAATCAAAATTACACAGTTCACATTTCACATTACACAGGTCACTGTGCATATGTATTTCCCTCTTGCTAGGACACAGGAAACACTGCACAAAAAATAATTCAGCTGTTTTCATATCACATCTTGATACATGCATATTCTGCCAACACTCTGTACCCTCAGCTTAGTAATGAATAAGGACATACTAACAGGAAAAAGAACTACGAGTTATTTCCCTTTCCTTCTATGTCATTTTTAGCATCAGTGGTTACCTAATACAAGGAAGTAACATGAGTAAGAAAGAATATCATAGGATTTTGGGTCACTAAGTTTCTTTGAATGCCATTGCCTTCTTTCTGTCTTTGAACAAAGTCTTGATTTCAACAGAAACTGTGGTCTCTTGGGGCTGTCAGCACCCTCTCTTGTCCAGTCATATACGTTAGACACTACCTTGTACTTGCTTTGAGTCTCACTGCATCCCCACACATTGGGCCCACTAGAATTCTATGCTCACAGGGCATCGCAAATGTTATGTGTGAAGGTCACAGTACAGAACAGAGTAGTCCTGCCTATTACACATATCCCGCCTATGCACATGCATTCTTAAAATTATTAGGAATAATGGGGTGCCTGGGTGGCTTGGTCGGTTAAGCGCCCGACTTCGGCTCAGGTCATGATCTCACAGTCCGTGAGTTCGAGCCCCGTGTCGGGCTCTGTGCTGACAGCTCAGAGCCTGGAGCCTGTTTCAGATTCTGTGTCTCCCTCTCTCTCTGCTCCTCCCCTGTTCATGCTCTGTCTCTCTCTGTCTCAAAAATAAATAAATGTTAAAAAAAATTTTTTTTTAATTATTAGGAATAATAAGAAATTAAGGATTTTAAGACAGAGGTTGTGCCTAGGTGGCTCAGTCAGTTAAGGACCAACTCTTGATTTCAGCTCAGGTCATGATATCAAGGTTGTAGGTTTGAGCCCCACATCAGGCTCTGCACTCAAAGCATGGAGCCTGTTTCAGATCCTGTCTCCCACTCTCTGCCCCTACCCTCCATCCCGCTCTCTCTCGCTCTCTCTCAAAAATAAATAAATGTTTAAAAATTTTTTTTTAAGTTTTAAGAAGAGAATTTTAAGACAGCAAAAGCAGAACATTAAACCAAACATGAGTTTGTTCTGAGCACAGTGACTTACGCAGTCGCACAGTGCCATCAACCAAACCAGCCCTGCCGTGCACCACTTAAGAACAAAGAGTTAAACTCTCATAACAACTATATGAGGTTGAAACAATAATTATCTTTCACTTCTGAATGAGGAAACAGACACAGAGAAGTTAAGTAGCTCATTCAAGTGCCAATAAGAGCTAATAAATGACAGAGCTGTGATTTGAACCCAGGCTTTCAAGCTTACCAATATATAGTGTTTCTTCTCCTAAAGGCACTGATCTTAAAGTCAATTCCAAGCTTCTTTGGCTCTTCCTTACTTCTTTACCTTCTAAAAATCTAAAAAACAATTCATATTCATCATAAAGAAAACCACAGATATTATGGGCATTTATTGTAACTGACATTAGCAAGTATAATGAATAATAATAGTTATCACAGAGTGCTTCCTCTGGGGCTAGCAATTTGATGAGATAGTTGTAGTTATTACCTGTGCGTACAGATGTGGGCATAGAAGTTTAGAGAAATTAAGTAACCTTTGTCAGTCTAATTAGGTAATAAGTGCAGGAGTCAGGATTTGGCCACAGACAATTTGACATTAACATGCATGGGCTTACACTTTGTCACAGTGCTATAATTTTCCCAATGTCCTTTTAATGGTGCCAAGAGTGAGTGACTGGGACCAAACCTACATACATAGAGTTTATTTCTGCCAGATTTCTGTTCAATCTCACAGGCTCAAAATGAGAGGTATAATTCAATTGCAAGAATAAAGCATTTGACATTCAAATGTGTACCCTGGTACAAATTTGCTAAAAAGTTTCTTCTTCTGTTTAAAGTTCAAATAAATGAAACCTAGAATGAAATGCAAGAAATATAAAGAAGCCTCAAAAGTGTAGGATGCTGCCCTTGAAGAAACTGTTATTCCTAGCAGATAACCTCCGAGCAAATACAGGGAGTAATTGGATGATCTCTCCTAACTGAATCCAATAGACAGAGGAAGCTCAAGTCCTGTTCTTGCTTCTGATGTCCATTAATGCCACATAATTGTTTGGACAACCTTGAGATCAGGAGAGATGGGCATAAAACTGGAAAGCTCCCAGATCAGTCTCGAAAAGAACTTTCTATTCAGAAGTTGCTTTCAGAAGATCACATAATCAAATAAGCATAATCAGAATAGCCATCTCCAAAGTTAGGTGACATAAAAAAGAAAAGAAAGCCTAAAGAAATAATTTTGGCTTAGGACATAAAATTAACCAGGGAGCTAAGGGACTGTTAAAGTCCAGAGCCATGTGTAATGATGGAAGACTTTTAAATTCCTGGCAAATTTTCAAGGCACATAAAGGAAAATTAGGACTGTTCTTCCTAACATATTTTTAATTATAAGAGCATTTTACTCAAAGTAGCTGAATTCTTTTACCCTCCATTGTATATTCTGCAATTAATTGAAGATCCATCACAGAACACTTGGTTCTTCTACTGCTGTTCACCTAAGGAAATCAACATTTCAGAGACATTTTTAAAATAACTGAAGACCTAAACTCATTTTAGAAAGCAAGAAATAAAGGAACACACTCATACTTTCTAGTGAAAAAAAAAAAATCATTCCATTCCCTATTCCTTTTGGACCACACAACTCCGACATTTTCTGTTTTTTTAAACAGAAGCTGTCTTAACTTGAGTTGCTCCAGAAGATAGAGCCGAGCCAGAGACAAAGGATTACATGTAATAATTTAGTGGGAAAAATGGTGCTCTACTTGAAAAGATCAAACGAGAAGTCAATGAAATACATCTTTGTATATGTGTCTGAGACAAAGAAAGGGAGGCATTTATCCACTGGTCCTTACTCATTGGTCAAAGGATCCCCTACCAACACGAATATACTCACTCACACACTTCAGTATTCCACATATGTGAGTGCCAAGTGGGTTCCTGTGAATGTCATACATCCTTGTGAAACAGAAGCTATAGGACAGGCAGCCAAAGGCATGCACTGGGCAAAACTGACATGGTTGATGCATGCAGCTGGGTGAAGCCAGCATGGAACAGATCACTGCAGCTGCAGCTGGACGGAGAGGTGTGATGAAGATGATGTGAGTGGCTCTCAACAGAGAAGCCGGATAGAGTCACCATGTTCACCTTGAACCCATTTCCACTCTTGAGCTCTGAGCAGCTGTTTTACATTTTAGTGGCACAGGTAAATTTTACTACTATTTTCTTAAGGTAATAATAATGATGTTTCAAAGGATTCACAACATATCTTGAAGTGGATTTAAATTGTCTCCATTCCCAAATCCCACGTCATCTTGAACTCCTCTCTGCTTCTAAAGAAGAGAGAACCCCAACAAGTGTCTACATTAGCTCCCAATGTTTGCTGCTTAAGACTGGGGTTACCTTCCTTAGTTGCCAAATATAGCAGTCTGCTCTCTGCCTGGGCATTCTATCCATTCCATTGCACTGGCATGGTTAGGTAGCCTCTCCACAAGGAAGAGTATTTTTTGCTTCCACTGGTATTTTTCTTTAGCTTCTTCTCCTTCTCTGCATTGACTTTCATCATTCCCTCTAGTTGCACTTAGTCTTCCTTCTCTCTAAAATTATGATTTCCCCAAGACTCTGAACTTCATGTGCAAAATTTCCTCAGTGATTTCATGAATGTCTGTCTCCCAAACACAGGGGGTCCTTATCCCCACTCCCTACCTTCTAACCACTCCTTCAGCCGTTTCCTCTAAAGCCCAATTATAAGTGTGGAAAGCAGTGTCTCAAATGCAATCTGTTCCAAGGAAACTTGTGACCTTCTCTCTGAAGCTCTGGGTCCCTTTGTGTTTCCAATTTCACATTCATTCTTTGCATTCTCCTGGGTCCTAAGCCTTGTTTATCAGTGCCCTGCAAACACTGACTGTATACATTTCTCAAGAAGAAACAGGATATGATTCACCTCCTTTTAAAAAATTCAGTGGAAAATACACCCAAACTGTAAATCCCCTAGAGTTCATTTCCATCTTCACTTTAAGAGTTCCCAACATGACAACATGGTAAACTCTTGATATTAGAGAAGTTTGGGGATTAAAAAAAAAAAAAAGGTTAATTTCTGGAAGAAATTTATCCACTTAACACTAGCCAAGGGTTTGGCTCAAACTCTGCTTGAAACTTTTTTATATACAAAGTCATATAATCCTGATTTTACATACATGAATAAATATGATCATATGCATTTCTTTTAATTCATTTTTAATTTGTACTTTACTTTTTTTGCTTCACTCCCAATTCCCCACCCCACCCACATAACTGCTCTCCTGCCTCCTCCCCACTAGGCAACCCAAACTAACACCTAAAATGATCCTTTCATATAATTTCTCTATGCATATGTAGATGTGTGTGTGTGTATACACACACACACATAGATGATATAGATATATAGATATAGATATAGATATATAGATATAGATATTCTATCCATTAGATAGAATATACCCATATTCTATCTATCATCTATCTATCTATCATCTATCTATCTATAAAACATATCAATGTGCAAATGAATATATACATGTAACCATATACAGGCTTTAGCAATATATTACAAAACTGAAATGGTACATGATATTTTAGCTATTGCTTTTTCCATGCCATTTCACAGAAATCTTTTGCAAGTTCTCATTCATTGTTCTCATTCATTCTTTTTAGTGGTTTGGAAGCTTAAAACTCACTTATGGATATTTCACCCATTCTGAACAATGTTGATGTAAACAACCTTGTAGCTAATCCTTATGGAACTAAAGTTTTCTTTATATAGAATAGATTATCAGGAAAGATATTACTGGGTATACTCGGTTACACATGCTTTTTTACAGATGGTGGGAGACTGTTGAATTTCATATTTCTTTTATAAGCATGCCACTTTTCCCACCCCAGGGTGGGGGGAAGAGATTTTATGTTCATTTTAATATGTGCCAATCCAAAGAGTAAAAAGTGAAATCTATTACTTTATCTTTTCCTGACTAGTGTTTTTGTGCATTTTATATGTGTTGTTGACCATGCAGATTTTCACTGTTATATTTTCTCCATATTGACTGCTACTTTTCTATCACTTACATCCTTATTATCAATTTTTTAGTCCTTTGTATGGCAGTTACTAGCTTTTTCCTCTGTTTTACAACTTGTTCCCCCAAATATAATGTTGGTTTATTCATTTCATTTAAGCTATCTTTGTCATAATAATTTTTTAATTATATATACTCAATTGTTTTTCATTTTTCTTTTATAGGTTCTGAGTGTTAGAATTACAGCCTCTGTTTGCCTCTAGAGTATTCACATAGTCTTCTAAATTTTTCTCACAATATTTTTATTTTATTTTTACATTTAAATATCTAAACCAACTGGAGATTATTTTAGATGATGCAAGAAAGAAGCCATTTTTACTTTTTTTATGCACAGCTAGCTGTGCTTTATCAAATTATACATTGCTTTAGATTTACAGGTATTAAATAATCCATTATTTTCTTCTATACTAAAAATATTGCCATTGTCATATATTAAATCTTCATCTATATCAGGATATACTTTTGGATTCTCTCAACCTTCCCTGTTTTCTACTTTATCTATTCTTATAGTTATACCATAATGATTTATGAGCAGAAGCTTTCTATTTAGTAATATTTTCTAAATCTCTAAGGCAAGTCACTTCTCACTATCCTTCCCTAGGGTATCCTTGAAGATTTACTCTTATAGATAAACTTAAAGATCATTTTATTAAACAAAAAACTATTGAGATGCCAACTGTTTATGTATTAAATATATATATTAAGTTTGGGAGAATTTATATTTTTATACTATTAAATCTATAAGACAAGACCAAATCTTATTTAATATCCTTAGATTTTATAATTCCCCTCATACAGGTCTTATGCCATTATGGTTAAATTGATTACTAAATAATATGTTGGGCACCTGAGTGGCTCAGTCAGTTAAGCATCAAACTCCGGCTAAGATCATGATCTCACAGTTCATGGGTTCGAGCCTCGCGTGGGGCTCTGTGCTGACGGCTTAAAGCCTGGAGCCTACTTCAGATTCTCTGTCTTCCTCTCTCTCTCTGCCCCTCCCCTACTTGCACTCTGTCTCTGTCTCTCAAAAATAAACATAATTAAAAAAAAAAAAAACTAAACAATGTGTTGATATTTTGGTATTAAGAGTAGAATACTTACTCATTTCCTTTTTGAGGTATTAAGCTCAATTGCTCTATTTTAGACTTAGCTCTTCTGGGCACTATGTTTCCCCAAACTACCTTCCTTGTATAGTTACAGGCTGGAGTTGGCCAAGTGTGAAGTTGCATGAAAATTTGGAGGCAGAAATGAGGCAGTAGTCATTAGGCTGTAAATAGAGACACAAGCAGTTTCCAGTTTGCACTGGCTTTTCCCCAGTTCTCCCCTGGTCACTGGTCCTACTGAAAGACAGTGACCTGACACCAGCACTTCACTATGAACTCACAGAGTTAGTGACCATGAAGAGCCAACAATCATCCACTGGCATCTATGCAATCTCCTAGGAATTTCTTTTTTTTTTTTTTTTTAAAGTTTATTTATTTTTGAGACAGAGAGACACAGAGCATGAACAGGGGAGGGGCACAGAGAGAGGGAGACACTGAATCTGAAACAGGCTCCAGGCTCTGAGCTGTCAGCACAGAGCCCGACGCGGGGCTCGAACTCATGGACCGTGAGATCATGACCTGAGCCAAAGTCAGACGCTCAACTGACTGAGCCACCCAGACGCCCCTTTGAATTTCTACACCAGCTGCCTTCATGGTTCCAACAAGGGAGACCAGGCACACCTATATTCTAGGTGTGCAAGCGAGTTACTCCCTATACCTTGGCTAGTTAGTTATTTTTCTCTGCTCATTTGAGTCTTCCTTTGGGACTTTTATTTTCCAAACTCTTCCCACACTAAATTAATGTTTAGTTCCTGTAATAAATCTCCTCTCACATAATGCTCTTGGTAGTTCCATTTCCCAGAATGAATCACAACACTATAGGGAAAATATGGTTTTGTATGTTTATATTGTGCCCAACCACTTTACCAAATTAACTTATCAGTTATCTTAGATTTGGGGAAAATATCTTATGTTTTCTGGTATACAGCACTATTATCAAGAAAAAGAGTTTTACTTTTTTTCAATGGTTACACCAGTCTTCTCTTCCTCTATTTTTGTTTTTTTTTTTCCTTTTCTCTGTTATAACCTCTAGGTCAATGTCAAATAAGATGAGGAAACCAAACCCAGTAGGCTGGTGGTACAGTACCACGCAGGCTGCCAGTCCCTGATACCATCTTAAGCCTCACTGCTCCTCAGTCTTCTCATGCTCCCTCCACTTCAAGGTTAGGAGGCCTCAGCCCATCAGTTCAGCTTCTTGATTTCTTGGGCCAGACAGTCTAACATAATCACACAACTTTGATGTTTACATCTTCCTTTCCTTAAAACCTCCCCTCTACCAGGAGCAGCTGTATGGGTGGGTGATCTGTGTGATTACACAGAGCTCTGAACCCAGAAAGGTCTCATGCACAAAAAAAAAAGGGGTCGGGGGAGGCTTATGCTTGGTTTAATATTCTGCTATCACCATCTAAAATTCTTAACAATTTTTTAACAAGAGTTCCTACACTTCTGTTTTTCACTGAGTCCCCACATATCATTCAGCCAAGTTCTCACAGGGACTTTCTGAGTTCTAATCATTGTCCCCGAGCTATTAGGTGTTAATATTTAATCCCTGTCCTGATCCCCAGCAGCTCTCACTAGCTAGATTCCCATAGTACCCTATGCATTGTGTGCATCCAAGAGTGTGTTGCCCCAGCAGCTATGTGATCCATAAGAGACAGATGCCCAGCATTGGAAGGAGAAGGGTAAAATAAATATGGACAGGATGACATTTTCCTAGAATTAGTTGCTGAATTTTTAATGTGTGGACCTTAGGTTTCAAAATGAGTGTACTAATACATTTGTATCCAAAAAAAGGAACAGAACGATTCTAATAAAAGTGAGGGCAAAATCCATTGACACGATGAAGGAAGAAAATAGGTCCCCTGGAAGTGAGTGAGTAGAGAAAATATCAGGACAGAACCAAAGAACTAAAGGGTTGACAGTAGATAAGACTGATAGATTAATATTGACCAAGAAAATTGATATTTTTCCTGGTTGTACAGGAAATAGATAGACTTATCTATCTATCTATCTTTCCTGATTTACAGGAAATCAATAGTTTATTGAAGAGAACTAAAGGGTGATAGCAAAGTTCAGTAATAAGACTCCCACAGGTATTGAAAACCTTTCGTTTTTTACCTACCTGCCCTTGGTCAAACAAGTATGTTCAATAAATTTTACACCTTCCTCAAAAATTAAGTATTTTTAGGGTTTTATTTAGCTCTTCATTCTGAAACTCCAAGAATCTTTGTAGAACAGTATAGATGTAGAATATATACAATATTAAAATTAGTGTTATTGAACACAAGGCTACCTCCTGGGAGTTGTACATATAACATAGAAACTACCACGTCAACAAATATCTTGGGGGTTCACAACTTGCCAGGTAATGTGTGCTTTTCAACCCTCAAAAGAATTCTATAAATTGAGTAAGTTATTCTCTTTATAAGAGTAAGTAAGCCAAAACTCAAAGAAATTGAATGATTAGTGTAAGGTCACATAGGAACAGAATACAAATCCAGAAAGTGCCTAACAATGGTCTCTCTTGTAAAGATGTACTACTTACATAAAGCCCCTTTGATCTATCTGAAAACAATCTAGCTCTTTCTCCTTTCACTCAATAACTCAGATTATCATGAAAATGTAGAAATCTAGATGTAGAGATCCTTGACATTGACCCTGATCTGGAGGAAGTTACCATTTTCTTAACTATACAGATGAAAATGATTTACTGGTGTGTGTTTCCCCATGTGTGTGTATGTGTGTTTGTAGGTTAGTGTGTCTGTATAAGAATGGGAGGTCATTCTTTAGGAATGAAGGATCAGGCCATATGATCCTTAACTACCTTGTACTGTTACCAAAATAAAGATATTTCTATTAATGGGTAAAGATGGCAGTTTACCAAGGAGCCCTATTTACTAGTCAGAATGGCTCACAGATCTAGGATAAATCACAGCCTGGAAATTAGGAGTCTCCATTACAGGACACTCACACTCTTTTGAGAATCCCTCCAGGAAGACCTGTTCTCAGAGAAGTATCTGATTTTCTCTAGACAAAGGAATTCTTATTTCCTTGGAAACCATATCTCTGCTGTCTAATCTCACCAATTCTTATCACTTTATGCTTCACAGCATGTTGCCTTCTGCTCCTAAATGACACAAGATTCTCATGAATAAAGCAGCATATGGGCTTCCCATCTTTCTTATTCCATCTACATAATCATCATATGATTCTGATTCAATACTTTGTAATCAGTCTTCTGCATCTTATTTTTAAGTGGTCACGGACGATAATTATAACCATCAAAAAAATCCTTTCAGTCAATTAACAATTTCCTCTAACAGGGAAGTTTAATCCCAAGAGTGGGATAGGATAGGAGGAGGCTTCACACTTGGGTGCACTGGTAACCTGAAATAGATTTTAAGTTTTGTCTCTTAAATTGAGAAGCTCCTTCACTGCAAAAGTAAGGAGGAGGAGCTAGAAAAAGAGGAGAAAGAAGAAGAGGAGGAGATGAAGGGGAAGGGAAAGAGGGAAGGGAAGAAACATGAGAGTAGTGAGGTATAACTTTGAGGTTTTAGTAAGAAATACACAAACCATTCCAAGTATTTATATCAGAGGGAATTTAATTCAGGGAACTGGTTACATGGGTGATGGAGAAGCTGAAAAGTCAAAGTAATCCCAAGATTAGCAACAGCAAAAAGCCACTCCACCATAGAGCTGGAGAGACAAAGGGAGAAAGTGGTTTATTGTTACTAAACCCCAGGAGCAGCAGAAACTAGAATATGACAGACCTATCAGGAGGGATCTGGAGTCGCTGAAGGTCCCAGCCTAGTGTGCGATGCCCCTGGAACTAAAATGAGAAGAGGAGTTCTTTCTCGCTGATGTTCAATATTGCCACCAAAGCTTATTTTGGGTGAACAGAGTTGGAAGCCAGTTGACATGGAGGCTGTGATATGTAACCTACAGGTGTCAGCCTCCCTGCAATACAGAGAAGTGCATGAGACCAAACTTTGCATCTGAGGAATATATCTGACCAGCTCAGTCACAGTAGGTAAAATCAGACTCCCAGTCAGATTTGAGCCAACCACATTACCCTTAAGGTTGGGGTACATGATTGACAGTCATGGTCCATATAGGAAACTAGAAGAAAGATGGCAAAGGGGCGAGTGATGAGAAAATTCTACTTGTAAATGTATGTGCACAAAATAGAGAGGAAGCGAAAAGATTCCATAGTGCCCACTGAGTGGAGTTATTACAGCAAGAATAAAGTGCCCATAAATAATTGAACACAAGTATCTAGGAAACTGTTAACACATGTGGATGATGAAAAGGTTAGTGTACAAGGGCTAAATTGGCAATGACCCCTGGGAAGTGAAGGGGATAAGGTAAAAACTCATTGTTTGGAAGAATTAGCTGCCTTTTGAGTTGTCTGAATTGTCCTGGGGACAAGAAAAGGTTGAGCTCCCTAAAGAAGATAAAAAATAAAGGTGTTTTCTGTTTTGCTTTATTTAGTCTTAAATTCTCAGGGGTGCCATGATCATGAATATGCCCCATGATGTCAAGTCTGAAAGAGCAATGAGTAAAAAGATCTAACCAGTCATGACCCCTAATGGCACCACTAAAGCCTCCCTCCATATTAACCTATAATTGCTTCACACTTAGTGCCTTTTATAATTCCATCCACCCAGATTCTTAAGCTTCCTGTCAGGCTGCAAACACAAAAGGCAATTTATCTTCATACTACTGGTTTCAAAACATGTGGAGCCCTGACAGTATTTAAATAGGCATCACCTGAGATACTTGTGTTCTGTTTTGTTTTGTTTGTAATGAGAATCTCTGATGGTGAGACATAAGATTATTCTTCATTTTTTAAATGTTTATTTATTTTTAAGAGAGAGAGAGAAAGCATGAGTGGGGGAGGGGCAGAAAGAGAGGGGGACAGAGGATCTGACAGCAGTGAGCTCAATATGTGACTCGAACTCAAGAACCACGAGATCCTCACCTGAGCTGAAGTCTGATGCTCAACCAACTGAGCCACCCAGGCACCCCAAAGATTATTCATTTTTAACTAAACACCTCATTTGAAAGCCATTTATACTTCAATCTCAGAATGACTATTTTGGGGGCTTTTAGGAAGTCCCTTTGGGGTCACCATAGAAGGAAGGAGCAAGAAATAAGACAATAATATGAAGCTCTAACCCTCTCCCTACAGCAGTTTATATGTTAGTCTTCCACTAAGAGTTCATTTGAAGAATTTATTGTATTGCAAAGAAGGAAGGAAGGAAGGAAGGAAGGAAGGAAGGAAGGAAGGAAGGAAGGAAGGAAGGAAGGAAAGAAAGAAAGAAAGAAAGAAAGAAAGAAAGAAAGAAAGAAAGAAAGAAAAAGAAAGAAAGAGAAAGAAATGTATATATGTAAATAATGTATTTATGGAAAGATATGAAAAACAATGGCTTTATAGAAAATCCTCCTTTAATATGGGCTCATTTCAATGACTCTATACTTTTATCTTGTTACTTGCCTGAGATCCCCTTCTAGGTCAGACTCAGTGCTTCATTCCCTGAAGACTCTCAACCCATCCTAGCAAGCTGCTAGGTATCTTCAGTAAACTCATTATTTTGTAGTTTTGAGAAGACACATTTTCCCTGCTTTAGTTCTGGCACTTTTCATGATTCCTCAAAGATGGCTGACAGTGATGACATTATTCAGTATGTTCACATCAGAGAGCCACTGCATGAGGGCAGGCACCAGGCTAGGCATTGTCTAGGCAGTAGATATTTGAAAATAAATTAGTCAGGAATGTGACATATTGTTTAATACCTGTGATAACCTATGCACAATTGAAAAGTTGAATACAAAGCTTCTTTTGCCTTCGGCTTATAACTCCTCAAAGCCATTATGGCAAGTATCTTTGGGAAAGAAATCAGAAGAACAGAAGTTGAAATTGAATAACTGACCTTTCTCAGAGTCAGTTGTAAACACTATATCATTTCTCTACACAGTAGGTCTAGACTGTTCTTACTTATCTTATTGCAAAAATACCTTTAAAGCTTTATACTGTTTTTGATATTATTTTGTATTTTAAACTTCTTAAAATAGTTCTTCCATTCTTTGGTCCTAGCTTTGTTATATGCCACTCTGTCACAGCCTATGAATCTGGAGTTCTCTCTTGTCCAGTAAGAGAGTGGACACAGAATTGAATACGAAAGAGGCTAATGTCCAGGAGGACACAAGAGCCCCAAACAGGGGTTTCATCTCCACATTTATTGAGCTCACAAGATATTACCTGCATGGTGAATGCAAAGTAAATAAGATCTTACACACATAGTGCATGTAGAGAAAACAATCAGTAATCATTAATTTGTGTGTTTAGGAAGCAAAGGGTGTGGGGGGTAAGTGATCAACGAGGAGTTTTTGGTCAAGGAGTTTGTGATCAATGTACAGTGATGTCAGATGGAAAGTAATTTTACTCATGATCCCATTACAATATCTCTCTAGCTAACCTGGGTGCTTTCACCCTGTGGTGGCAGCTTTCCACCCCTAAGCTTTTTTCTAACCCATTTATGTAGGTAGAATCTATTTCCCCACACCCACTCATTCTTCTGTGTATGGCCTATGAGTATATGTGTGCATTTGTGTATTAATAAATGTTTATTTGTGCCAAATTATCACGTTAGAACTGGCAATTCAGTAATAAAAAGAAAGCATCATTTCCCAACTTTCTATAATAAATATATGATAGTTCTGTCAAAAATATACACCTTATATATTTTCTAAGCTTAAAAACACATCAGAAAATAGTGAGATACTTTTAAAAGATTTTTCTAATTCTCCAAGGAGAAAGAGAAGTCTTGGGCTTTCAAAAACAAAAAAAGAGGCTTCCATTTTCATAAGTAAGAACATAAATGGAAAGAAACAAAGGGAATTGGAACAGAATTAAAGAAAAGGAAAAAACAAAGGAAAGGAATCTATATAGATTGTGTTACAGATAAGGGGAAAAAAAGGAGGTCAGTAGTGGGTTTAAGAGAAAAAGATTAGTGAATATGCTATCTCCTAATTAAAAAGAAAGAATTAAAAAATAAACATTTCTTAGACCTATCACAGGAGGAAAGTAAGTCATCCTTTTTCTAAAGGATAAGATTGTAAACTAATGCCAGGATGCCAATTCAAGAATAAAGAGAGAATTGTGGTATCAAGTCAGAAGGTCTGGGTATGATCCAAGCTTCACTACTTAGACGTATGGCCTTAGGCCAGTTGTTTAACTTTTCCTAAGAATTTCAACCTCTTAATTTGTACAGTGGAAATTATACCTGCTTTACAGTATGTGGTAAGGATTATGTAAGGGTAAAAAGTATAAGCTGCTTTATAAACCTTAAAGATGTTCCCAAAGGTGCAGGCCCACAACTCATATAAACAATTATTTTAAAATTAAAACTTGAAGCACCAAAAGCATATTGTACACGAAATGTAATTTATGAAGTATGATTCAAACGACATTAATTAAGTACACTCTATATATCTATAAATGTGCCAAGAGCTGGGTATATGAAGATGAGGCATATGTAGGTATACATTATGATAAATAAAACCTTTGAGTAAAGAGCAAAATAGCACAAAGTAGAATCAGGCTAGTTTTAGGGGAAAAGTGGCACTTAAAACTGGGTTGTTGAAGCCCCTCTAAATGGATTTTGATTACTGTTATCAATGCAGTTTGTAAAAAGCTAAAATAACTCAGGTAGAAGAGGTAAAGTAATGCTAACAGTGGTAAAAAATGTGTGAAGAATAGTATTTTAAAAGTAGATATGGGGTTTAAACCACTGACATTTCTAAACATAAATTAGTTTTGTTTGTTTATTTGTTTTAATGATGCCCCAAAGCCTGTTCAGAATTGCATAGAACATATGCATATACAAAAATGGCTGGTCATATAGTTGACCACTTAATGAATTTAAGAGAAACTATACATTAACTGAGGGAAAGCAGGTACACATTGTTCTTAAAGCACATTTTTATAAAGCAAACTATGGTATTTTCTTTAAAACCAGATAGACACTGAAAGAAAGACAAACATTACTTAAACATGAGAAATATAATATCCCATCATGCTAATAATGAGAAGGTTGGGAGTGAAATTAAGTTGACAAAGGGAACGAATCAAAACTATTCATTTATCCCCTTAAGGCATATAATCTATAGAAAACACAAAAATGCAGGAGCTGTCTCAGGTTATGATGGAAAAAGATTAGGGATGGGCAGGTCAAGCTCAGACATAGTTTATGCAATCTATATTACACAGATCTCAGTAGGAAAGACCCTTAATACCTCAAGTGTACCTTCAAATAAACCAACCAAAGTCAAAACATCAAAACAAAGAGGGAAGACAGAACTGTATTTACAATATTAATATAGAGGGTGAACCAGTGAGAATTGTTACTACACACTTTAAAGGAAATAGTTGCTCCTTAAAAACAATAAGAAGCAATAAAAGAAATAAACTTGCATTAATTTTGAAGTTACCCTTCCTAGAATCCTATTGTTTTAACCTACCCTTGTCTATCTCCCATCTGATAATTGCATGTTGATTTTCCTTGAGAACTCTCCTTTTCCAACCCTGATCCCATGTTTGTTTGGACTGCTGCACTCACAGATATTTTCTTAGAACAGGTTCTTTGAGAAGCCCATCCAGAGCAATGGATTTGAATGCAAATGACTCATTAAGGAAGTGCCTCCCAGATAAATCCATAAGAAAGTGAATGAAGCAATAGGAAAGAGGAGTAAATCAGACAAGTATATGATTTCAGGTAAAGTTCCAGCTTTAATCCAATGCCAGAGAGAGATCTGGAGCATAAATTGCAAATTACAGTTTGTTTTGCCTCTTGGCAAAGAGCTGAGCTTTTATATACCATACCAATCTAGTCAGTGGCTATGGGCTACTTTGGGACTGGTATAGATTCCCAGACATCTGGCTTCCCCGTGATGTTTCTCTCTCCATGGGCCAGGGTAGCCCAGGGCAATCCTCTGAAGATTGCAGATCCAAGGAAACAGCAGCAAAGACAGATCAAGGAGGAGCTCAAAGGACCTGTAGAGTAAATCTGAAGGTATCTTTTCAGCACACTAGATGTGTCCACTTTAGGTGGACCTATGAAATAAGTCTGGCCAATAGCATATTCCTTACCCTGGATATAATGAACGTTTTTGTAATAGAATGTGGCCAAATGCTGTCTAATCAGATCACTGAGAAGCACCTAAAGAATACAAAAGGTTAAGTGTAAGTCTGGAGCTTCTGGCAGTCATCTTTCCACCATAAAGAGAACACCTGTCCAGAATTGAATAAATTGAGAAGGAATCAGAATAAAGAGATGGTGAGTGCAAGGTTGTATATGGTGACATTATTTGAACCACTCTATCACCTGGTTTGACATCTAAACTGGAGTTGCTAGAAGACTTTTAATAAATTCCCTTTGTATGCTTGAGCTGGTTTGAGTTGGGTTTCTCTTACTTGCAATAAAAAGTAATATTTTAATAATCATTAACAAGGTAACACTGTTGAATCATTTCCTGAAGCCTAAATCCACATATATGTGCCCTATGAAATCTAATAGTCTGACATAAAACATCTACATGTGTATCTCCATTGAAGAGAGCTATTATCATGCCCTGGTGAAATAAAAAAAGCAGAAATTTAGGAGGCTAGCCATGCATATTTCACAGGTAGGGTAACTACCTATGATCGATACAGAACAGTCTTACAATTTAATACTTTTGTTTTACTCTAGGGTGGTTGAAGGAGAAAATTAATGATGGCCAATCTTCCAATTTCATCTCTCTATACTGAAAAGACAGATGGTCAGTTAGAGCTTCATTAAAAAAAAAAAAAAGAACAGTGAAATTCACACTATGAAGAGAAAATGCTGAGCACCCAAAAGAACAAAGGAAAAAGAATGAAAAAAGAAATAGGCAAACTGGTTGATACCTATGTGAGGGACAATCTGGTAGGAGATTTGGCAATCATACAAGAAGTATAAGTTCTCGATATATTTTTAAAGATTTTAGTTACCGATAGAAGCAAATGTAAGCATTTAAAATGTGGCTGTTTTATTATAACTACTCTTTATCATAACCCATGTGGTTTAAATGAGTTTTGACGTGAAAATATAAATTTGAAAAATATGAAATTACTGAGAAAGGAAAATATGTCTGTTTGTTGTGTAGTGGGTCCAACTGTGAGTTCAAGCATGCCTTTGGTATTTTGTAGTTGGCTTATTTTCACATAACTACATCTTGAGACAAAAAAAAAAGTTTTTAAGTTTCTAGAGGAATCAGTATTAGTATCTGCTGACTTGTCCTGAAAGCATTTGTTCAGTTAAATTTGGCAGTTTTCTGACAAACTTAAAGGAAAAAGAGAATCAAGTGTTTCCCCACAGTCATTATTTAATTACTTCATAAAAACAAATTTACACTTTCCTTAGCATAAAGCCCTACTACACACTATACATCTTCAGAGTGACAAATAAATCTATATGACTATATGATCATTGCAAGAATGGCTGGATACTACCTAATTATAATATTACTACCAGAAAAAGGTAGATTTTAGCCCAATTACGGCATCTTCTTGGGTAAGACCAATGAAGTCTACATCTTGCACCACAGCAACGTCCATTACTTCTCTAATCCTCAGCTATACCTCAAAGATCACACCAAACACAGTATTTCTCCAAGTACTAGAAGTTGAGTCCCTCTGAGCTCTCTATAATGTATTTGACCTTCTAAGTCTCTAGGATATTTTATTCTTAAAAAATCCCTTTTGGGCTTTTCTCTTATAGGTTACCTTTCCCTTTGAGCCTACTTAAATCACTACATAAAAATTCTCACCTTAATTTCCTTCATTGCATCCAGCCCAGGATGTACTGGTATTTTGTATACAAGACTAATATCCCAGTGTCCTAATACAATAGGCCAATATCAAATTAGTATCTTGGGTTAGGGCATCTTTCCAACTCCATGAGAATCTAAACCTATAGGATCAGAGACATTGCCTATTTTGTATACTACTATAACTCCAGCACTTACACCAATGCCTGACAAAAAATAGAAACTTATATGTACTTGATGAATAAATTAACTAAATAAGTGAAATAACTCAACATCCCCTAAGGATCTTCATTCACAAAAGCAGTAGGACCATTCTTGACTTCTCTTCTCATTAAAAAAAAAAAAAAAAAAAAAAATCACTCTTAAAGCCATTAGATGAGGGCGGGAAAAGGTAGTTGTCCACACCAGTAGGGATGGGGCTGGGGAAGCTGTGGGGATTAAAAAAACAATATGTAAGAAATCCTGAGTGGAGAGGAAGGTGGCTATGCCCAGGTAGTGGACTGTTGTTAGATGTAAGGTGCCAGAACTCAAAACAAGGTAAAGCTAGTGCCCATGCAAGGGGTCAGCCCACAAAGTGAGAAGAGTAGCAACAGATAGAGACACCTCAGAGAAGTAAAAGTAGCATTCCTACAGAGAGGTGACCTGGCATGTGGTACCAGAGTTTAAGTAGAATGAGAAAGGCAATCTCCAGAGGTGAGGGCAACCCAGTATGGGGGAGTCAGATTCAGAGTAGATGAGCTGGGTATTCATGAGAGCTGGGGGAGCCAGCCTGGTGCAGGTTGTCAGAACCCAAGCGGGAACAGGAGCAGCATGGTTGAGGAATCAGAACACATGGTAAAAAGGGAATCCGTGCTTGGAGGGTGGACTGGTGCAAGGTATTAGACAACAAGCAGGGGCAGGAGTAATCCATGTCAGGGTGCATCTTAGCATAGAAAGCCCAAGAGGGATGAGGAGGATATCTGTAATGGAGAGTAATATGACCTTGGGGGGTGGACTACTATGCACAAGAGGGGTGAGGAGGAAAACACATGAGGAGAGAGTAGGCAGAGCTAGTGGATTGGTTAGCATGCAAGTGAATAAATAAAATTAATAAATATATTAAAGGTAATGGATCTAGGTTTCTCACTGTCAGAAAAGGAAGCGACAAATGTGGAAAAGGGAAAGAAATAAACCATGTGCTGTTGAATTGGAATTAGAAGTAGCTTATGAACTTACGGTTTTTAATATAGACAGAAAAAGAAATATTAATGTCAATGTGTCACATATTCTTCAGTCGTGTCCACTGCGATGGCCTGGGGGCATTGGCTCCCCAATAATAGAGAACACATCTAGCGCTCAAACCTTGGCTTCTCAATACCATTGTCCAATAAAAGAAACTAGGTTTTCTTGAAGAAATAGCTGATTTCTGGTTTGGGGAAGGGTACATATATGCCTAGAAGATATTATTGCGCCAGGAAGAAAGGGCTCAAAGAAGTTAGGGACATGTCAAAAAGATAGAGAAATCAGACCAAAGGGGCTCTGCCAGGTCAACTCATGGAGAAATTAAACATTAAAATAATGACAACAATGGATAATAACTCATTGAATAAAATAAATGTTTTTTTAATGTGTCCATATAGATAAAAAGAAATACTAAATGACTAGATTCAAAGTTTAATGAGGAACAGTATATTTAACTAGGTTTAAAGTACCTCCCCACAATATACTTATTATCCACAAAGGGGACAGGGTACATGGAAAAGCCTGGCAGACACCTCCAGAATCAAGTGATCAAAGTTTATATTACTCAGCCATGGCAACATTTTTCAAGATATGGTTCCTCAAGCAAATGATACAAAAGCAAAAATAAACTATTGGGATATACCAAAATAAAAAACTCTTGTACAGCAAAGGAAACCATCAAGAAAACAAAAGATAATCTACTGAATGGGAGAAGACATTCACAAATGATATATTCAAGAAAGGGTTTATATCCAAAATATATATAAAGAACTTATACATCTCAACACCAAAAAAGCAAACAAATATGCAAACAGAAACTGACTAAAAAATGGGCAAGGGGATCTGCGTAAACATTTTTCCAAAAAAAGACATTCAGAGGCCAACAGACAAATGGAATGATGCTTAACATCCCTTACCAAGCACCAAGATGAGGTATCACCTAACACATGTCAGAATAGCTAGAATAAAATGATAAGAAATAACAAGTATTGGAGAGAATATAGAAAAAAAGCAATCCTCATGCACTTTTGGTGGGAATGTAAATTGGTACAGCCACTGTGGAAAATAGTATGGAGGTTCCTCAAAATATTAAAAATAGAAATACTATCTGATCCAGTAATTTCACTACTGGGTATTTATCCAGGAAAACAAAAACACTACTTCAAAAAGATTTATGCACCCCTATGTTTACTGCAACATTATTGACAATAGCCAAATTATGGAAGCAGCCCAAATGTCTATCCATAAATGAAAGGATAAAAAAATGTGGTATATATGTACAGTGGAATACTACTTAGCCATTAAAAAAATGAGATCTTGCCATTTGTAACAACATGGATTGACATAGAATATATTATACTAAGTGAAGTAAGTCAGGCAGAGAAAAACAAATACTATATGATTTCACTGATATGTGGAATCTAAAAAACCAAAACAAACAAAAAAACAGAAACAGATCCATAAATACAGAGAATAAAGTCATGATTGTCAGTGGGTGGGGTTGGGGGACTGGCAAATTGGATAAAGGGGAGTGGGAGGTATAGGCTTCCAGTTACGGAAGGAGTAAGTCACAGGAATGAAATATACAGCATAGGGAGTATAATTGATGGTATTGTAATAGCACTGTATGGTGACAGACGGTCGCTACACTTGTGGTGTGCTTAACACTAACATATAAACTTGTTGAATGAATATGCTATACTCCTGACACTAATATATAATTGTATGTCAACTATACTTCCACAAAAATAAATAAATTATTTTTTGAAGTTACATTATTAATTTTGAGCAAATTAAACTGTGCACCATTTAATAGCATGTTATGAAAAAAACAACAACACAGATACACGTCCATGGTATCCTTGTCAAAGATGTGTAACCTGAATCTAGTTCTAATGAAAAACCTAAACTAGAAAGCATTTTACTAAAAAAAACCTGCTTAACTTCAAAAGTATCAAGGTCATTAAAGTCAAAGAAAGATTGTTTTACATGTCAAGAGAATAAAAAGACACAGCAATCACATGTGACATATGATTCTGATCTGACTCGTTGTACTCTAAAGGACATTAGGGGAATAATTGATGAAACCTGAATAGGTCTAAGCTTTAGATAATATTGCAGTCATAATGGCTGTAAAACAAATCATCCACTAAATGCCTCAGACACTAAATGTACCCTAAAATACTCAGAAGTGACTGGGGAAAGAGCCATCAGCTCACTCTCAATTGGTTCAGAAAATAAATAAATAAATAAACGATACTTATATTGTACATATACTGTGTTGGAAATTTGTGATTGTTTCAAAATAAAAAAAAAATACATATTTTTAGAAAAGCAATGCAACTTTCTTTAAAAGTTTTGAGAGACAAGAAGATATATAAACTCACTCGATCCTGTCCCTTCCCTCTGTGTCCTCTGCAGAGATCACACTGATGATCTCACAATAAAATGTAGCTATGAGTCATCCAGAAATTCTTTTTCTGCCCTTCTACACAACTTACTGTCTGCAGCACACATCTTTATCTTATCCCCTCTAGTGTTTACATACAATAGAAGCAATATGCATGTTTTCATTGAACAGCTGATGAATTAATCACTAGCATCAATTTATACACTGGAAAACCAAGTTCCTGCATTTGCAGCTGTGTTAATACAAAACATAATCCACCAGGACAAAGTTATTTAAAGAAAATAAAGGCCAAATTGTGGAGTAAAGTCTTCAGAGAACCCCACAAAATTGCATTAGACATTTGAGCGCCTTTCTACTTAGGTAAATGTGGCAAAGCTAGTTTGTGGTTCAGGAGCCCTTTTCCCTTTCCCCCTGGGCTCACAGGCAGACTTCATTTCGCAGAGCACTTGTCAGCCTGGATTCCTCAATGACCACATGGAGCAGAGCCCTCTCCACCCATCACCACTGCATCTTAAAATGAGAAAAAATCAGTTTCTACTTTTTAAGCCACTGAGATTTCCCACCCCCCCGCAATAACAACTACTTGGATTACCTGAACCAGTACATTTACTTACTCTCAGATCTGGTATGGAGACCACAGCTGATTAACTCTCTGGATTCCTTGAGAGGGAAACAATTACAAGACAAGTTAGCCATTCTCTTGCTAATATTAGCTGCCTCTTACAGGATGAAAATTCTCTTTCTTGCACTAATTAAATCATTCCTTTTTCTCCATCTAAGGTCTGCTTCCAGGAAGGGAGTGAAGACCCGTAGAAAAGAACAATCTGCCATAGTTTTGTCACTATCCATCTGTTAACATCTATGTACAAAATGCGGTCATACATACTAGGTGCAGAAGGTCGAATCCAGTGCATGAAAATATGCACTGAGAATAAGTTTATTACTTCAAATAATTCTAATAAAGCATGCTGAATTTAAGAGCAGATGACCTGGAGTGTTGTGGCAGCGACCAGTAGAAGACTTCATCTGGTCTAGGAACTAGGGAAGGCTTCCCAGAGAATTTGTCAGCGCTGATCCCTGAACACTGCTGCATAGGCTGCTTTCCTGGATTTAGGTTCTTACAGATCAATCTTTCACCCAGTATGGGATTCTCCCTGGTACCTGACAACAAGCCATTTTGTCCCTACTTTCTGTTATATTCTTCGGTTCAAACCACCTTCAGTTCTCCCATCTTTAAAATGGGGATAGAAATACCTATGGCACACGTTAAAGATGCAGATGTATGAGGAAATGCCTAGCAGGGCAACTGACCCATACTATGCAAAAAATAAAGTGCAATTTTATACCTCTGGGCCACATTTCTTCACTGTGAATCTAGCTACCAGACATATATATTTTATTCCTTGTCCACTTTGGAAATTTATGCTGATCTTTTGTCATATATCTAAAGAAAAATATTTGAGTATTAAATGTTTGGTTTCCCTGAATTTTACGCACTGGTTTAAAGGGTTTGTTTTGTGTTTTTTTCCTGAACTTGACTATATCTTTGATTTCCCATGTTAGTGACAAATACAGGTTAAACATTTTGCCCACCTCCCTGTGTACTAAGTCACAAAGTTGTCAAAAAAGAAAGCCACAGTAAAATCACCATCATCATCATCATCATCATAATGCTAATATTAGAGCTATCTTTTATGGAATTTTTACTATGTATCAGATATGTTCTAGGTACATAATATTTTCTATCCTCATAAAACCCTAAAATAATTTTCAATATTTATATATTAAGGATGAGTATACTAAAGTTTACAGTGGCTAAGTAATTTGCCCAGGATCACATGACTAGCTGGTGCTAGAAGTAGAATTTAATTTGAGATCTGTTTAACTACATAGAATACCTTCCTATATGAACTTTCAAAATGTTCTCTTGTAACTTTCCTCGCTGTTACATTTTTTGAGCTACAGGCATGTTGGCATTTGATATACTCATTAAAAATATCAGTGGATCATCAAATATATCTGTACATCAAAATGCCATGTACTGGAAACCTGAAGTAGAGGTCAAGAAATACTAACATGAAAGTCTAAAATACAGAGATTGAATGAAAGTATACCATTTTGGAAACTGCAATGTGATATCATGTAATGAAGAAAGACTTGGACCATTGGAAAACAAGCTGAGTGGTAAAAAAAAAAAATGTTGCCTGTGTTATTCCAGCACTAACCAGGGTAAAGGATACTTGACTAATATATATTTTCTCGTTGGTTTACCAGGTCATAGACCCCTGCCAAAAAAGAGTACATTTTGCTATCATAACTGATCCCTTAAAATTTGGTTTGCTTCTCATTGCTTTTCTCTCTAGTCTTAACTTACTGGCATCTGGATTCTCCTAGTGGAAGAGAACATGTTGGTCAATTGAATGAGACATCTTGTTCTGCTTAACAGTAATTGGATTTTCCAGTCTGTTTGAGTGGGTACTTTATGAAAAGCTCTCTAGTGAGAATTCTATTTCTGAGCATAAACAATTGACCTTCTTGTTGAAAAATTAGTCTCTGACATTTGGCTCTGTGTCCCCACAAACTGCAACCCCAAGGAATAGGTAAAATATATTCCTAAAACTGCAGAGCTGAGGATTAGACCATATGTGAAGAAAACTCCATTTGCAAGCCATCAATCTACCCACTATTGCTCTTCCAGAAGAAATTTGAATTAGATGCACAAGTACATTCCACTCAGGGAAGGAGGTTAAGAATATGTGGGGTAACAGGATGTTCCCTAGAGTCTCAAAGTCTCTCCAAAGTACTTACTTGATTGATTCCACCATGCAAGGACTTTCCCCCCAAAACCGTAGGGATAACTGCCTATTGGAAGGTATTTTTTTAATGGTAATTAAACTATTTCCTTTTAGCCTTATTTGGAAGGGAAAGTTCACTTCTTTGATTTGATTGTGACAGTAGTCTCCATAAACCTTCTAGAACTCTTCATGGTCCTCTTGAGGAAATATCATGTAACTCTCTTCACGAACTGACTTTATCACTTTGGCCTCTGATAAAATACTTGAGAATACATTGCCCTAACTCACCTGACCCTGGGGAATGGGGAGTAATTGTATGAATTACTACTCTCCAGCTCATTCATGTGGCCAAATTTGCTGTAACCTGGACTCTAAGGGGCCAAGTCTTTTAAAAAAAATAACTGAAGATAATATTCAGAAAAAAGTAGCAAGTAGGCACAAGGATATTCATAAAATATTGCTGTATTTCAAAAAAAAATCCATTAGGACAGATTGGCTAGAGATTATCCTCAGGCAGAAATATTGAAATTACATGATAAATCTAGTTCTCTGACATTCAAAGAAATAATTCTGAGAAACAGAAACATTCCCTTTTGTCTATATCTTTCTCCATCATCAAGCAAGCATATTTCTTTAAATTGTAGACTCAAACCTCTTCCTCCTTAAATCATGCCTTAAATAAAATATCCATGTATATTTGAAAGGAGAATATCACTGATTTCCATGCCCACTGCTTATACTACTTCCTTATTTTATCAGCCCATCTGTTAATATAGCCCATCTGTTAATAATGTATGTTCCTGATACATAATGGGGATGAGGTGAACACAACCAATGAGTTGTGATCACCACTCTACAGATGTTTAATATTTATGTTCTCTCTCTCTTAAAAATTATGAAACCTAGTACAATCAGAATTTCGACAATCTAGAATATCTAATATTAATGTTTACTACATTATTAAATGTATAGTTCATCAGGATTTCTATTTTTCAAAAAATCAAATTCTCTCCCCACAGTAAGTATTTGACATTAAAATACTATCACTATGGGGCGCCTGGGTGGCGCAGTCGGTTAAGCGTCCGACTTCAGCCAGGTCACGATCTTGCGGTCTGTGAGTTCGAGCCCCGTGTCAGGCTCTGGGCTGATGGCTCAGAGCCTGGAGCCTGTTTCCGATTCTGTGTCTCCCTCTCTCTCTGCCCCTCCCCCGTTCATGCTCTGTCTCTCTCTGTCCCAAATATAAATACACGTTGAAAAAAAAAAAAAGTTTAAAATACTATCACTATAATTTGTTCTGTAATGATGCAGAATTCCTTATATCCTTCCTATGTATCAACAGGATTCAACAAATATGTATTGAACCTTGATTACATAGAGACTCAGGAATAGCTGCTAGAAAGCCTACAAAAGTGAACAGGTTATTGCTTTTAAGAACCTCTTATTTGTTTCAAACATTAGTTTTTAACTACATGTAGATGTGAGGAATTTCATGGCTTTAGAAATTTCCAACTGACTGAGTAACAGATGGCTGGGTGTTTATCCTGCTGGCAAAGATGAGGATCTCATGGGAAATAAAAAATTAGAACATTCTGGATTCTTCCTGAATATATTTTGCCCTCTGTCATGACAGACAATTATCTGAAAACACTGTAGACCCCTTTATCCCATCTGAAAATATCTATAGTATAAAGTTTCAATGTCTTCCTTTGGCATAGAAGGCCTTCATGATCTGGACATCCCTACGTTTTGACTCCAGTTACTTCAGGGCATGGGTGATATAAAAACCAGCAAGCCCTAGCCATCAACCCATCAGAAACAAACAGCAGTAACCCCTGAGCACGGACTTGGAGGCCTCCAGCAGTGTTGAGCAACTACCCTGATGGTTGTTAGATTTGGGTAAGATTTAAGAGAAAGAGGCAGAGCAGCCAGTTTGTCACCCAAAGGATCACACACAGGATTTGAAGCAGTGGCGATTTACTAGTCAGACAGAAGTATTTCAACATTTAGCCAACAGCAAAACGTGTGCCAATAGTTCATTAGCTCGGTTCCAGGTTTTCCTTAATGAGAACCTTTTACTCCTGTCAACCAAACTAGTTAGTATTCCTGAAACTTTTCATAGCTAACTACCTAATATCCTCTAAAAGTTTCCTACCCAAATAGTTAACATTCCTTAAATGTTTCACACTAATAGGCTACATTCCTGAGATGTTTCATGGCAATGTACTTCTTTCTGCCTAAAATGTCTTTCCTTCTCACCCCTTACCACCTGGAAAAATAAGTTTCAAGACCCTGATCAGGATTCAGAGAGGAGGTAATGCTTAAATACTATGCCTGAAGGCTCCTTTCTGAACTTTTTGAGGAGGTGGGGGGGGCCCTCTTCAAGCCATGACATTAAAGACATCCTCTGTACTTCAACTCTAGATGACATGATATCATCCTGGCATTTATTTGCTTACATGTCTTTCTCCATTACTGGATTGTTAGCTCCTGGCATAAAGGATGGTGTACTGTTAAACTTTGTCTCCTTGGTTCCTATAAATTCTCCCTCACATTTAAATCCTCATTAAATGGCACACCAATGAAATTTGAATCTCTTCTTTTAAACGTTGCCCATTTGCTGAGTAAAGGTAAATTCATCCAGATGCACAGTTTGTTCAATGTTACTAAATCAATGATTCTCCAACTTTATATACATTGGTTACCTGAATGGTTTAACAAAACACAGATTACTGGGTGCTATCCCCAGAGTTTCTGATTCAGTTGGTCTCAGAACAACAGTGGTTCTCAAACTGGTGCCCAGATCAAGAGCATTGGCATTACCAGGAAATTATCAGAAATGAAAATTTTTAGACCCCACCCCAGAGGAATAGTTTCTACAGATTCTTTCCAAACCTTTTCAGTGCAGTTCTTGCCCCTGGTCACTATTGTTTTTCACACATAAGACCTTCCTTGTCATTATTATGGATTCATAGATTCAACAAATAGGGCCATTTTACGTGTGTTGCAATTGACAAAGATCATCTGATAAGATTGTCTGTTGTTTCTAGAGATAGTCTTAGTTATTTGGTAAGTTGAAGCACTTGAATGATAAAATAGGGATAGACTCTCCATGAACAACAATGATAATGATCTTAATACTGATAATAGGGGCTCCTGGATAGCTCAGTTGGTTGAGCCTCCAACTCTTGATTTTGACTCAGGTCATGATCTCACAGTTCGTGAGTTTGAGCCCCATGTCGGGCTGTGCACTGATAGTGCAGAGCCTGCTTGAGATTCTCACTCTCCCTCTCTGTCTCTCCTCAGCTCACATACCTGTTCTCTCTCTCTCTCTCTCTCTCTCTCTCTCTCTCTCTCTCTCACACACACACACACACATACACAAAAGTAAATAAACATTTAAAAAATACATTGACATGGGGCGCCTGGGTGGCGCAGTCGGTTAAGCGTCCGACTTCAGCCAGGTCACGATCTCGCGGTCTGTGAGTTCGAGCCCCGCGTCGGGCTCTGGGCTGATGGCTCAGAGCCTGGAGCCTGTTTCCGATTCTGTGTCTCCCTCTCTTTCTGCCCCTCCCCCGTTCATGCTCTGTCTCTCTCTGTCCCAAAAATAAATAAACGTTGAAAAAAAAAATTAAAAAAATAAATAAATAAAAAATACATTGACAAGAGAGCCTCATATACCCACCCCTGAATAATATTATCCCATTCTCCCTGAATATTAGCAATAAAAGTGTTGGGGAAGGTAGCTAAAGGAACATCTGTTGGCACCTTGCCCAAGCATTGGTCCAAACACAGATTTCCTTGAAGGTCAATGATGATTCTTCTTACATTAGCTGATGGGACACAGTGATCCCAGATGGTATGTGCCAGGACCAGAAATTCCATCTGAAACCTGCCTATCCAGTCTTTGGCCTCCTTTGTAAGTGTATAATATTCTATGATGAAACTTCACAAAGGCCACCAGGAAAGAACATCTGAGCATGGGTCCATTTACCTTACAACCTAGGATACAGGTGACAAAAGTGCCATATCTTATGTAATCAAGATATAATTTGGTTTATCTATAAGCCTTCACAAAGTAGACAAATTTATATTTAAACTTATTCTCCTATTCACTTAAATAATTTGTTGATAACCATTTTACAACTGGAAAGTTCAGTCTAAATTGTTAATTCAGTTGTGGTACATGTAAAGAAAAGAGTGTAATACAATGATTAAGATTGGGGCTTTGGTTTCAGACTAGGCCTGAGTTCGAATCCAAGACCTCCTCACCGTAGCTGTGCAGAATTAGCCACTTCAATACTTCTAATACCATTGCTCCTAAAGGCTAACTTCTCTAACAGAGCAACACCAACATCCATGACAATGGCACTAAGATGTTTATTTTCAGCCTTATATTGAACTTCAATCCTACACTATATTGTGAACATTTTCACTCTCAATATTCTATTGTTGAACTTTTGGTGGATTACACACCATTATCTGGTTGTTTTTTGTTTTCTGGATCTATTAAATCTCTATTTGTCACACCCCTTTTAGTTACTAGGGGAAATATGATAGTTCTGGCTAATGGATATGAGAGCAAAAATGATGCATGTCATTTCTGTACTGAGTTGGTGGAAAATAAACCCTGCACAATTTTCCAATCTGTGTGCTACTGTGATCCAGAGGTGACTTTGTCTTGCAAATACAGAGCCACCAGATCAAAGTAGCCTGGATCATTGAATCACCACATGGAGGTCAGCTGCTGTGGAGAGGCACTGAGAACAAAACTGAACAATTCTTGCCAGAATTCATTTTTTTGTTGCACAAAAACGCTGACATCTGGAGGTCCATTTATTACGTAGTATAAGCTCAACCTGTCTTGACATATGTGATGTCTCAAAACAAATGTATCTTTCAACCTTAAACACATGACCTTTTCCAACATCATATTTTCTTTCAATCATACTAAAAGGTGAATTTTTAGTCACTTTTTATTCTTTCTTCTCTTTATTCCCCATGCCCTCCATGTTTTGCTGTATCCCAGCATTTGTATCTTAAAAATATTTCTCAATTTGCATAAACCCCTGGGTCTGAGAAGGTAAAAACTGACTTGTACCTTCTGCCTCTTCTTCTAAGAGACACTTTAATCAATTCAAAAAATTAGGAACCTTAAATCTCTAAGATTTGTTACTTGGTAGCTTGCTTTTGACCACTACAAGAACTCCAGTTACATCTCTTCTGTAAGAGGCCTTTGTTCACTTCTTCTGTCTTGTTCCTCCACAAGCAAGGGAGGGAAACAGAGGGAAAGGGGAGAAAGGGAGGGAGGGAGAGAGAGGGAGAGAGAGAGAGAGAGGGAGAGAGACAGAACAGAAGCAGGGGAGAGGAACAGAGGGAGAGGGAAGGAAAGGAAGGAGGCAGAGAGAGAGAGAGAGAACACAAGCAGGGGAGAGGAACAGAGGGAGAGGGGAGGAAGGGAGGAAGGGAGGGAGAGAGGGAGGGAGGGAGAGCGAGAGCGAGAGCGAGAGCTAGAGAGAGAGAGAGAGAAAGAATATGAATCTCAAGCAGGCTCCATGCTCAGGGCTGAGCCCAACATGGGACTCAATTATGACCTGAGCCAAAATCACAAGTCAGGCACTCAATCAACTGTGTCACTCAGGCTTTCCTGTTCTCTTTCTTCTTACCTTTCCAGCTTTCAAACTGAAATCCAAACTCCATTCTTCTCTTGAAGTCTCATCTTTTCCAACCTCACCAATGTCCTCTTACCCAGAACTCTTTCCATAAAGACACAGCACCTCATAATTTAGTGTCTAATCCTACTTTAATTATTACTACCAGCTTTTAAAAGGTTGTAGCCATGCTTTTTGCTTCTTCTGAAACTGTGACAATATTTAATATGATAACAAAACATAAAATAAGTACTTAATATTTTTTACCTGCTTAAACTCATCAATAGACTTTCACCTAACAGTTTCTTCCAGGGAAATGTGATAATTTGTAACACACATCCTTCCTCTTTGTCACAATATCTCACACTCTGGAGACTTCCACCTGGAAAGCTGACTGACAAACCAGTGATTTGTTCATGAAACAAAGGAACTGGACCTTCAGTGGTAGTTTTTAAAAACCTCACATTCTTAGTAGATGATTAGTGACCTATAGCATTTCTTAGTATTTGCTTTCATAATGAATTCAATTCTCTAATAATTACATATTGTCAGACAAACTTGAAAAGTATTGTCAGATTTATGTCACATAAATTAAACTGGCTTGCTCAGATGATGACAATGTAGATAATGCGGGTGGTTTTATTTGCACTATTTTGCTTTTTCTTAAAGTTCTGTGGAATATAATTGGTATATTTTTGTGCTCAAAAAGGATTCTCTTCTGAACTGTGTCTTCCAATGATGCTTAGTAATTATTATACCTTCAGTTTGTTTGTATTAAATACTTTTCAATAAAGGTTTCTCAGTAATTAAATTCTACTGACCTAGTTTTCACTTCCCTGGTCTGTAATCCATTTCATCTCCTAGGTTCATAATAAGTAATTACACAGATTAATGATAAAATAGCAAAAGAAGAGAGTAGAAAAATCAAAGGGCCCAAATAAATCACACTCTAGATCATCAGTCACAGAATATCTAAGAAGTAGTTGCAACTCGATCATGAGGGACACTCTCTAAATGCAATTACAACACTACCACATACCACCATTTCCTTCTCATCAGTACACACTAGTCCTTTGTAGAGACACAATGGACTACTTCATATTCAAGGCTTCCTTTTTAAATCTATTCACTAATGAGATTCAGTAGGTTGCTGTAATTTTCCTAAAACACTTTTCAAAACTTAAGTTGTGCTACTAATGAACAGTGCTGTTTCAACTTAAGGAAGATAGGCTCATCTCCACTGCTTAGACCAATCATTCTTGGACATCCGACTCTTTTTTTAAGAAAATTATTTTATTCATCAAATATTTACTGAACCCCAAACACTGTGCTACTCAATTAGGACAAAGAAGTAAGTAAGAAATATATAATCCTTCTCTGTCTACATGGAGAGTTCTTCCAAAGCTGTGCTATCCAACATGGTAGCCACTAGCGACATGTGACTGCTGGGCACTTGAAATGTGACTTGTCCAAATGGAGATGTGCTGTAAGTGAAAATACAACCACATTGTGAAGACTTGGCCACAATGTAAATATAAAATACCTCATTAAAAAAATTATTACATACTAAAATTATAATATTTTAAATATGTTTGGTTAACTAAATAAAATATTAAAATTAATTTGACCTGTTTCTTTTTGCTTCTTTTTTTAAATTTTTTTATTATTTATTTATTTCTGAGAGGAAGTGAGCGAGCACAGGTGGAGGAGGGGCAGAGACAGGGGGAGACAGATGATCTGAAGTGGGCTCTGTCCTGACAGTAGAAAGCCCAACGCAGGGCTTGAACTCATGAGCCATGAGGTCATGACCTGAGCCAAAGTTGGCACTTAACCAACTGAGCCACCCAGGCACCCTCTTTTCCCTTCTGTTAACATTAAAATTACATAAGTGGCTTGCATTTGTGTCTTGCACTGGATTTCTATTGGATGGTTCTTCTCAAATCTCTAGGAAGACAGGCCATTAAATAAGTAATTACAACAAAGGGTAATTAGATAAGGAACAAAGGAATTAGATAAGAAAAATATTAAAATGTACAAGTAGCAGAAGCCTTGAATTGGGCCAGACATTAGGATCCTTCTGGTAACTAAATTCACATTCATGGAGTTCCAGAGTTGAATGGCTACCCTGGCTAATTTAATACATTCTTCTTTGCTATCCCCTGGCACATTGTACATACTATTTTAGCACTCTTTGTATTTCAAGTATTTTAATTCAGTAACAAATACTTATTCAACAAAACACTCTCTTACTCATCTTGGTATCCCTAGCACATGCCAACGTTCCTGATATATTTTGAGTGTGCATTAAATGATGAAAAATGTCCTCTGGAAAACCATGAACCAAAGTTAACAACCTAGGATGTCTTTACATATAAGAAACACTACTATCAGTCACTACGCTTTGCTGCTTTCCCTGCCCAGGAACTGAGATATTTTGTTATTCACTGCCTTCAGATGCCCAGCCTGGAGGAACTGATTTTTAATGATACTACCATCAACACCTGGTAATCAACTGCTTTCTAGATTCTTGCACTTGAAAATAGTCTTGCATCTGAGGTAAAACATGGAAGGACAGCGGTGTTGCTGGAAGTTAAGCACCAGTAACAGATCCAGTCTCACATCCATAAAGAAAATTAGACAACACTCCTGCATGAAAGATGTTCATCTCAGTCTAGATTTTATGTATCTTTGACTGACGGACTACCAGAGGATGTAGTGGCTTCCTGAATATGGCTTATGTCCTTGCCTGATATTGTATCACCTTGTTGCTACTTAGGTGGAAAAAAAAAATCAATCACTGCAGCTAGTGTATTTCTGAAAATCCAAGTTTGGCTGGCAGAAGTTTGCTAAAGCCTCTCTCCTCCCCAGGCTTTTAGTCTTCCAGTTTCATAAAAGGAAACACAGCCCTCTTCAAATGCTCCTGGGCAATCCCCTAAAAGGCAGTAATCAATGAAAACAGCTTCATCGGGATGATCTCAAAGTGTTAGATGAAGTCTTTTGGGTTATGTCTATAGAAGCCCTAGGAGTCATGCTTTTTTTACATTTTTTTTAATTAACTAATGAAGAAAGTTGCCCCCCCCAAAAAAAAATTAAGCCAAATAACCAATTTTAATAATTTAGGTAAATTGACTAAATTGACCTAACCTATTACTTTTTGTTGAATAAACAGTGCCTCAATCAATGATAAAACTAATCAATTAACATTTATTTACTGAACCTTCACACCGGCCCAGCACCTTACAAATACTAAAGCATATATAAACTATTTAAAATATGACTTTTTTTTCCCTTTATTGGAATTAAAAGCTAAGACAAACCAAATGGAATATCAAGAATTATGCAAAAAATTATGGGGCGCCTGGGTGGCGCAGTCGGTTAAGCGTCCGACTTCAGCCAGGTCACGATCTCGCGGTCCGTGAGTTCGAGCCCCGCGTCGGGCTCTGGGCTGATGGCTCAGAGCCTGTAGCCTGTTTCCGATTCTGTGTCTCCCTCTCTCTCTGCCCCTCCCCCGTTCATGCTCTGTCTCTCTCTGTCCCAAAAATAAATAAATGTTGAAAAAAAAAAAATTAAAAAAAAAAAAAAAAAAGAATTATGCAAAAAATTAATAATTTCTGATGTCAGACATCAGAGAAGAAAGTGACCGGTGGGAAATATTGAGAATGGAGTCCCTGACAGTTACACAGAAAATAATGAAACTGGGCCACTTTCTTACATCATATACAAAAGTAAACTCAAAATGAATTAAAGACCTAAATATGAGATGTGAAGCCATAAAACTCCTAGATGAAATCAGAGGCAGTAATTTCTTTGACATCGGCCTTAGCAACATTTTTCTAGATATGCCTCTTGAGGCAAGGGAAGCAAAAGCAAAAATAAACTCTTGGGACTACACCAAAATAAAAAGGAAATCATCAAAAAAACAAAAAGGCAATCTAATGAATAGAAGATACTTGCAATGACATATCCAATAAGAAGTTAATGTACAAAACATAAAAAGAACTTATATAAATTACCACCAAAAAAATTAAAATAAAATAATCCAATTAAAAATGGGCAAAGGTTGGGGCGCCTGGGTGGCGCAGTCGGTTAAGCGTCAGACTTCAGCCAGGTCACGATCTCGCGGTCCGTGAGTTCGAGCCCCGCGTCAGGCTCTGGGCTGATGGCTCAGAGCCTGGAGCCTGTTTCCGATTCTGTGTCTCCCTCTCTCTCTGCCCCTCCCCCGTTCATGCTCTGTCTCTCTCTGTCCCAAAAATAAATAAACGTTGGAAAAAAAAAAATTAAAAAAATAAAAATGGGCAAAGGATCTAATAGACATTTTTTTCCAAAGAAGGCACAGATATGGCCAACAGATACGTGGACAGAGGCTCAACATTATCTACCATCAGGGAAATATAAATGAAAATCACAATGAGATATCACCTTAAACCTATCAGTATGGCCTTTTGTAGCAACGTGGATGGAACTGGAGAGTGTTATGCTAAGTGAATTAAGTCATAGAGACAAAGACAGATACCATATGTTTTCACTCTTATGTGGATCCTGAGAAACTTAACAGAAGATCATGGGGAAGGGGAAGGAGAAAAAAAAAAGAGAGGGAGGGAGCCAAAACATAAGAGACTCTTAAAAACTGAGAACAAACTGAGGGTTGATGGGGGATGGGAGGGAGGAGTGGGTGGGTGATGGACATTGAGGAGGGCACCTGTTGGAATGAGCACTGGGTGTTGTATGGAAACCAATTTGACAATAAATTTCATATTAAAAAAAAAAACCTATCAGAATGGCTAGTATCAGAAAGACAATAAATAACAAATGTTGGCAGGGATGTGGAGAAAAAGGAACCCTCACGCACTATTGGTAGGAATGTAAATAGATATAGCCACTGTGGAAAAACATTATGAAGACTCCTCAAAAACTTAAAAATAAATTTGTCATAGGATCTAGTAATTCTACTACTGGGCACCACCTGAAGAAAATGGAAACACTACTTTGAAAAAACCACTCCTATGTTTATTGCAGCATTACTTACAATAACTAAAGTATGGAAACAGTCCAAGTGTCCACTGATAAATGAATGAATAAAGAAGATGTGGTATATATACACAGTGGACTATTACTCAGCCATAAAAAAGAATGATATCTTGTCATTTGTGACAATGTGGATGGTCCTAGAGGGTATTATTCTAAGTGAAATAAGTCAGAGAGAGACAAATACAATATTATTTCACTTATATGTAGAACCTTAGAGCAAACAAACAAACAAAAAAAGCAGAAAAAGACCCATAAATACAGAAAACAAACTAGTAGTTGCTAGATGTGGGTAGGGGAGTTGGGTCAAGTGGGTGAAGAGGAATGGGAAGTACAGGCTTCCAGTTAAGGAATGAATAAGTCACAGGGATGAAAGGTACAGCATAGGGAATACAGTCAATGAAATTGTAATAGCATTGTGTGGTGACAGATGGTAGCTGCCCTGTGGTAAGCATAGCATCACATATATAGTCATCAAATCACTGTGTTGTACACCCAAAATTAATGTAACATTGTGTGTCAACTATACTTCAATTTTTAAAAAGTGCAGTCCCTGAAGACTTCATTTTGGATCAGGGTACTCCTATGGAATTTCAACACTTCACCCTTCAAAATTATTAATGAGCTTCATATACAGAATTCAATATGGAGAAGCACTTCTGTTTGCTCTATGGCACACAGGTTATTCTGAATGTCCTTTGGTTAGATATCCAGATGCTAAAGGAACTGCAACAAATAATAAATCTACATTATTGCTGAGCTTGAAGTGAACCAACAAAAAACTTCAAGAAGCAAGGGTGGGGAAGACTGGGTTTTGGAAAATCCCTAAATCACAGGATACAGGATCCTTGTAAACTATAAAGAGGTATACTCAAAACCTGGAAGCTAGGAGCAAGCTATGGGGATTAACAACACAGAGTTGTCTGTATGACATTGTAATGAAGGTTAAGGTACAGATTAAGTGGCTCCTTGGCCTAGAATAACACAAAAGGCCAGGCACCCAGCAGTTCTGAGTTGATAACCAGACATGTGCCTTTCTGAGGTCTGAGCTCCACCAGGAGAAATGGACGGTAAATTGTCAAAATAAAGCTGTCCAGTTTCAGGTACACTTATGTAATTGCTTCTGATGTGTTAGTGGTGTGGGGGTCCAAGATCCTCATTTTCCACCAAACTGAAATCACTAACCAATCTTCGGACTGGGCCACAATTTGGCCTATAGTACCTCTATTCTCTAAGTGAGTTTGTATGATATTAGGATTATATAGTCCTCTAAAAACTGGAAAAACTTTCCTGAAGAAAACAACAAAACAAAACAAAAGAAAACATGTGGGTATGATTTCCTTTTTTGAGTATAATTTAAGCCAATGTTAAATTTCCTATTATAGAACTATCCATGAATTCTGTTGCTTTTTTTAACTTGTTTTATTTTTTATTTTTTTTTTAATTTACATCCAAATTAGTTAGCATATAGTGCAACAATGATTTCAGGACTAGATTCATCAGGGAAATACAAATCAAAACCACAACAAGATACCACCTTACAGCTGTCAGAATGGCTAACATTAACAACTCAGGCAACAACAGATGTTGGCGAGGATGCAGAGAAAGAGGATCTCTTTTGCATTGTTGATGGGAATGCAAGCTGGTGCAGCCACTCTGGAAAACAGTATGGAGGTTCCTCACAAAACTAAAAATAGAACTACCCTACGACCCAGCAATTGCACTACTAGGCATTTATCCATGGGATACAGATGTGCTGTTTCGAAGAGACACATGCACCCCCATGTTTATAGCAGCACTATCAACAATGGCCAAAGTATGGAAAGAGTCCAAATGTCCATCGATGGATGAATGGATAAATAAGATGTGGTATATATATTCAATGGAGTATTACTCAGCAATCAAAAAGAACAAAATCTTGCCATTTGCAACTAAGTGGATGGAACTGGAGGGTATTATGCTAAGTGAAATTAGTCAGAGAAGACAAAAATCCTATGACTTCACTCATATGAGGACTTTAAGAGACAAAACAGATGTACATAAGGGAAGGGAAACAAGAATTCTATTGCTTTTTGAGCCAGTTTTCCTACATTTACCTTTTTCCTAAGAATTTGCCAATTTCTAACTTTTTAGTATAAAGTTATTCATGGTATTTCATATTATAATTTAAATCTCTGCTTGCTCCTATAGCCATGACACCAATTTATTATTACTATTTATTTGTGCTATATCTCTTTTTTCTTAATTGTGCCTACCAGAAATTTTTCCATTTCATTAGCCTTTTCTAGGGACTAACATTTGATATTTTTTATCCTTTCAGTGTTTATTTTTTGTTTTATTCAATTTTATGCTTTTTTTTTTTTTAAAGAGAAGTGTTTTGCTTATTTTCTTTGGACTTATGCTATATCCAATCATAAAAACAATTCTGAAAAATTGAGAAAAAATTAATATCATACAAATTACCTTCTTTCACCATAATCCAATAAGGTTAAAATCAATATTAAAAAGATAAAGAGGGGCGCCTGGGTGGCTCGGTCGGTTGAGCGTCCGACTTCGGCTCAGGTCATGATCTCGCAGTCTGTGAGTTCGAGCCCCACATCGGGCTCTGTGCTGACAGCTCAGAGCCTAGAGCCTGTTTCGGACTCTGTGTCTTCCTCTCTCTCTGCCCCTCCCCCACTCATGCCCTGTCTCTCTCTCTCTCTCTCTCTCTCTCACTCTCTCTGTCAAAAATAAATGAACATTAAAAGATAAAGAAACATATACTTTATAAGTTACATTTACAAAAACCTCATGGTTCAAAGAAGTAATAGTGGATAGTTTAATACTTTCGACTGAATAACGATAAAAATATCTCAATAAATTATTAGATGGTCCTAACAGGACCATATTTTGAGGAATATTTTGAGGAACATTTATAAGTTTTTATTTCTTATATTAGAAAATAAGAAAGACTAAATATTACAGAGCTAAATGTCTGATCCAAGAATATACAAAATAACAACCTAACTGTGATGTACTCATATCCTGGGATACTATGTATTTTACCATGCAATAAATAAATTACAGCTACTCTCATCAATATGTATGAGACTTAGAAACCAATTTAATTGAAAAAAAAAAAAAAACACAGAAAAATACCTATAATTTAATACCATTTCTATAAAGGCCAAATATGTACAAAATTTAAAAATATATTTCCTGGGGGCACCAGGGTGGCTCAGTTTTAACCAGTTAAGCTTCCGACTTCAGCTCAGGTCATGATCCCATGGCTCATGAGTTCCAGCCCTGCATTAGGCTGTGTGCTGACAGCTCAGAGCTGGAACCTGCTTCAGATTCTGTGTCTCTTCTCTCTCTCCCCATCCCCTACTCATCATTCTGTCTCTGTCTCTCTCTCAAAAACAACAAACATGCCTAGATATACATAATATATAGTAAAACTAAAACAAAAATCAAGAGAATGATAAACGCAAAATTCAACACAATGTTTCAGTGGGAGAATTAAAGAACATGCAAAAGTGAAGGTGTAGCAAGAGCTTAAAAGATATTTTTAATTTCTGCTTTTCAGCTGGATAGCAGGCACTAGGGTGTTTATTTTATCATTATTTATAGTTTATATGTATATGTGTTTGAGCACAGACACACTTGTAAATATATATATTTATATTCTATTTTCTTATAGAGAGATATTTTAAGTCCTAATTATCTATTCTTCCATATTCTCTTATTTTCTAATGTATGGAAAAAAAAAAAACGATTCATGTTCAACACTGAGGCACCTTGGTGGCTTAGTTGGTTAAGCATCTGACTCTTGGTTTCGGCTCAGGTCACAATCTCATGGTTCGTGAGTTCAAGACGCACGTTGGCTCTGCACTGACAGCATGGAGCCTGCTTGGGATTCTCTGTCTCTCCCTTTCTCTTCACCTCCCCTGCTTGCTTGCTCGCTCTCTCAAAATAAAGAAACACTAAAAAATTTATCTAACATTAATAGATTTCTTCAAAATCAGAGCATGTCGATACTAGAACCAAAAAGCTCTTTTGGTCCATATTCTCCATTTTATAGCTGAGGAAAGTAGGGCCCAGCAAGGTAAGATATCTTACCTAGGTCCTAAGGTAGTTAGGACCAGATCTGGGATCAGAAACTTGAACTTCTGGCTCCAAGACCAATTCCTTATCCATGAAAATGCCATTGCTGTGTCTGTGTCAGTTCACAAAGACTTCGAAAACTTTTTTAGGGAAAAAAAAAATGACTAAAATTTTGTTTCAGTAATTGGTAAAGAGAAAAGGCATGTCCATGAAAATTTAACTGTCCTTGGATATTTATAATATATTTACACATTATCAATATTTTATACCTTGTTTTATCACCTCCCCAAATTTATTTTCAGGTACACTGATTCTAAAAGGCAATCCCATAAAATAAGTTTCCATAGTGTAATAACTTTGAGGAATAGTGAACATTTGATGCATTGCTTGGGGATTCATTGCTTACTAAGTCTCTGAGAAGTGCTACACTACAGAAACTTTGTTTAACCAAACAATTCCCAAATGTGTTTGGTTATGGCCCCAATTTATCACATAATATTTAATAGAATCCCAAGGAACACTATGGAGTCACTTTGAGAGACTGGTTTTCTTAGTTCATTAAACAAGCACAAGCAAGACTAACAAAGGACAGGAAATAACAGGGGTAGGTCAGTTTTTTCTGGATAGATCAGAAGCCAAGCATCTACCCCAGATGGTCCCATATGCCTGTGGCACTGATCCCAGACAGGTCTGCAGGAAGAGAGGAAATGACCTCAGAGCTGTAGTACAAAGAATTAAGGAGTCCTGAAATAGAAATATAGTTCACAAAGACAGATGTCGCCGATCTCACAACTTCTTTAAAGTAAATTTCTTTCTTTTTCATTTTCCTTCTTCCATGGTGCCCATCTCTGATCTCAGAAGAGAGAACACCACTGGTATCCCTAGCTTAGAAGCCCAAATATGCCACATGGGATGCTAAAAACTGAGTAGCTTTGTCTGTGAAAGGTAGATCAAAAGTATGACAAAATGTCAATACACATTGATTAAGTTGATTGAATCAGATGAATATAAATCCATGCTTTCTGCATTATAAGCCTGAATTTAAAAAATGATCTGAGGGGCACCTGGGTAGTTCAGTTGGCTAGGTGTCTGACTCGATTTCAGCTCATGTCATGATCTCACGGTTGTGAGGCCAAGCCCTGCATTGGGCTCCATGCTGGGTGTGGACTCTGCTTAAGATCATCACTCTCCCTCTCCCTTTGTCCCTCCCCCCACCCCCACCCCACTCTGTGCACACATTTTCTCTCTGTCTTTCTCTCTCTTTCAAAAAAAATTTAGTCTGATAATCTCCTAATGGAATCATACTTTCGCCATTACTAGAAAATGTTAGTCAAACATATAGTCCTTAACAGTGGGCAAAGCCTGCATGATGAATAATTACAGCATTTTAAGCCACAAAAATCAATGTATCAAGAAATATAAAGCAAGAAAACAGATAATGGAGAAGTCCTAAAGTTTAAGTTTTCCTGTCTTTGATGAATGCCTCCAAATACCATTATAGACATTATACTGTGATTTCTCCAAATTTACTGACATACTTTATTGCATTAGACTAAGATGATATGCTTTCTATTCTAGATTATTTATGGTGGATTCCAATGTTTTGCCTATTAGAGCATCAGTGAAATGTGCTGCTCAATTATTTGGTGGCCCTTCTAAGCAGTGACAAATCTAGATGCAAGTCCTGTGAGCACAGAGGGCAAAGATGAAAAAACCTAAAATTCATAGCCTTTAAAGTATGAAATATAACACCTGCTCAAATGATTATTTTGAGGAAGTGGGAAAGTGAAGAGAAAACAAGAATATAAATATTTCTTACATTGAGCTCATTGAGAGCTTACATGGAATTTATTAGGTGAACAAATCACAGAAAGAGTTAAGGAAAGATACCAAAACATCTGGAGAAGTCTAGAAAACCTATGCCTTGTCAGTACAGAAGTGTCTGAAGGCCAAGGCAGAATCTTTGGGGACTCAAAAGAGAAGCAAGCCCTTTTTATATATAGGAAAGAATGTGAAAGACCCCAGAAAGTGGAGGAGATCAGTGCTGAAGGCCACCATGATGGCACACAGCGTAGCAGGAAGCAGGTCCTGGAACACTGAAGACTTACTTCACAGCTGCGAAAGTTTCATTTGGAATCTCAATACATCCCTCAAGGCTAGCTATGGTGTGACAAGAGCTCAGATTATCTTTGGATCTGGGAGAAGGGGCATATACAAAGCAGACAGAAGAAACAAAGGCTCAGGGGTCACGTCTAGAGCTTCTATTTACGGCTCTGAGCTTGGCATGAACACAAAATGAGCTCTGTATTCAAACTCCAATGTTCTAACTCTCTTTCAAGAAGTTCAAAAATCTGAAGATATTCATTCATGTCATTCCAGGGGGCCATGCTGGCTCCCATGCTGTGCAGTCTGTGAGGTTCCAGTTTCTGGTTGGACTCTCCATAGCTTTTGACATCATTAGACTAATAGAGCTTAACGGCTATTGAAAATTATGCTAATTGTATGTTTTCCTTATTGTAGCTGATCTTCATATGTTGAAAGCTTTGATAGCTCCTTTTCTTGGTTCTTTTACATTAGAATTTGTCTTTATATGCCCTGATTCTATGCCTAAGTTTCCATAAACTGCTTCATTGTGTAAGAATGCCACATTATCACTTTAAACCAAGTTCTGATTATTTTCTAGTATATTGTGATACGTTTTAACAATTTAGCTTTTGAAATATTACTTATTTTAGTCCTTTTTCTTTTTTAATATAATAAAATATATTCTGAAAACTGCATGGCAGTTACTCTTTGATCTGAAAACTCTGTAAACACACACATATACATACACATAAACACGTCCATAACTTTTACCAACTAACTGGATTCAATGAATCTTAAGAATAGGCAGTATAGTATGACATTTTTAGAGCAACTCATGTAAATGGATTGACCATTGAAAATATTATTTACTTTTACTGTAAGTAAGTAGATACCACGAAAACAGTAGGCAATAGAGAAAACAACATTTCTTGTTTTTATACAAACAAGAGAAATGTAAGATGAGATCAGACACAGTCTTTATATAAGCCTGCCAGTTTTAGCTTAGCTAAATATAATACATGAAAGTCATACTTTTGTTTGAGAAAAAAAACCATGCATAGACAGAACAGTGACCAAAAACCTTAAGAAACAGAGGTTTGGAGTCAGACAACACAAAACCAGATTCCAATTCACGATTTACAACATATGAATCTGGTAGTTTCATGGTCTCACCTATAAATCTAAGACTTTAAAACCTACCCAGAGGGGTACTGTGGAGAATGACATAGAGATGTTTCTGATTATATTTGATTCTAAAATACTGACCAGGATCCACCTCAAGCTACACCCTACTCACTTACACATATGCACACACCACAGCTATTTCATATTAGATTAATATTAGATCATTATTTACTTGCTTTGAAAAGTAAGGAAGTCACATATAGGAAAATATTTTAAGTTACAGACTATCAAGATGATAATAATTTGACATTACACAAGATGTAAACATGCTACAGCTTTTAATATATAGCCTTTAAGATTTTTAGACAAATATATGGCCTTGCATTTACTATACTAGCAGCTCTCAGCAAACAGCTAAGAAGATAATAATAAATTTCTCCTTGGTGCTTTTAAGACCAGCTCATGTTGGCATTATTTAGCTTTAATACTGGTGGTAATGGCTCAGTGGGACACAACAAAGATGGAACCAAGAGTTACTTGTTCCTCACATTCCAAATATCAGACGTCGTGAATAAGAGAGAGAAAAAACACAGCACACACTTTCTTCCCATCTATAATAGATAATAGATGAGCTCAGACTTTGGAGAAATCTCTGGCAATAAAGCTCAAGCATTCCTTTTCAGTATTATCCATTAAGACGTTCTCACAAGTGGAGGCACCAGAATTTCAGGGGTTCATTGTGAAAACCCACACATTGATTGAAATAATAGCTTCTTTCTATAACCCCAGATAAAACTTCCATAAGAATATGTAGTCTATTATTCAGTTATATAATTAAATATTAATTATTGTTCTTCAAATCAATTTAACATTCTTTTAATTAAAAGCTAACCTTTTAGGGGTGCATGCATGGCTTCTTGGTTTTGGCTCAGGTCATGATCTTATGGTTCGAGTCTGAGCCCTGCACTGCCAGCACAGAGCCTGCTTGGGATTCTCTCTCTCTCTCTCTCTCTCTCTCCCCTCCCCCACCCACTCTCTCTCAGAATAAATAAACTTTAAAAAGTTAACCTTTTAATGCTTAATTTTATATTCTAATGGAAGAGTTGGGGTAGTGTCACATTACCTTTGACTTGCACATTACTAGTTTGCTTTGCATCTTCTAGGAACAGACAACTTAGAAGGAAGAATCCTCACTCATTAGAGGTAAGTATATACACCAAATAGTTTGTCTGAATTTTTCTCATTTCTCTGTGCCCAATTTTTAAACAGCAATTTTAACTATTTTTTTAAGTTCTTATTGAACAATGGCTAGACCCCACTCACTGAAAGTGGATAGGGGCACAGCATGAATAAAGAGATTCTCAGTCTTCCTTTTTCTCTCAGTTGAATTTTATCTGTAGATGAAGCCACTGCCACAGACCTCCCTTCTTCCCAGGCACTAAATTATTCCTTTTACTGGAGGATGTTAGAAACTTTGGGAGAAGTGTTAGAACTTTAATGGGTATTGTTTAGTGTTCAACAGATTTAATTATCATTAAGGGAATACATAAAACCAAGATGGTATAGCTCAAGTAAGTATGTTGGCTTGGCTGTCAATTAGCTATCCCATTTATGTACTCAACGAGTGTTGGGTCCTAGAGAGGAGGGGGTATGGATGGGGCAAGACTGCATGCAGCCCGAAGCTATCTTTAGGAAAACAATTCAATTTCTCTAGTAATGATTTTTTCATAAATACAGTCTGTGTGTCTTTCCATCAGAGACTATCAGACTGGAAAGCACATTAGCTCTCACCCCTTCATTAGATGAGAACTTGAGGTCCAGAGAGGTAATATGGTTTATCCAGCTCAGAAAGCATATAAGTATGAAAGTTGTGTGTAAAACAAAGATCAAAAGGATTTAAAAATGGGGTAGTGGATCTGATGAGTTAGAGACAAACAAAAGACCCTGAATAAGTATTCATACTAGAACAGCTAAGTTTTACTCCATCTGAATAGAAATATGTACCCTGGAAAAAGTACAGATTTCAGTATTACAGAGACTTAACTTCTTGTGGCAGAAAGTACCTCCCATCAGCAACCCTTTCTTAAACTGAAAATGTGGTTTGATATTGATGGGTACGGGGATTCAAAGACCAGAAGAACCATCCTCCAGGGACCATGACATATGTTCAAAATAACGATTTACTCTTCCAAATTCTTTAGGCATTATACCCAATACCCTTGTAAAAAATAACTTATCTGACCTTCACAGGTAAGAAGTTTGGCATCTGTAACACCATTATTCCCATAGAGCTGCACTTTCTCTCCTTTCCACATGTAACAATCTGTTCCACTTCCTCATTATGCCCATGTACAGAGGAGAACATAGGGGTTTTATGATTGATACAATGAAAATTTACTAAATCTAGGGAGAATTCACATTTTCTTGCCATAATGTGCTTGATTAGTGTCATTAGAAACCCAATTTAAAAACTTTTAATAAGCCTTTATAGAAGATTAATATCTTGTGAAACACAATCCTAAGGTAAGTGAACGTCTGCTCTTAAAAAGAAAAGGATCATAAGAAAGGAATTACAAGATTCAAAGAAAATAAGAGATTCAGTCACAGTCTCAATGGGCATGAAGTGGTGCATTAACCACAATTTGGGAAGGGAAGAAAAAAGTTGAGAACTACTGAGCTTTTTCCACACAGAGGCCATTTTATAAAACATTACATTCCATTTCCTTTAAAAATATTTCTCTGTGTAAGTGACTAAAAACCAATCCCTACATTTCCCATAAGTGTACAACTAAAAACAGACCTGGCTGAGGCCTTTACAATCTTTACCCAAAGCCTCAGCAAGTAAGGCACAATTTTAACAGTAGGGAAGGGTGAGAAATTAATCTTGCTGCCCAAAGCCCATTACTCCTAATGTTTCTGAGGTGAGCCTTTGGGTATCCAAGCTACAGTCACCAGTCACCAGGTCATATTCACCAGTCACCAAACTATAGTTACCAGTTCACAGTGCCCTATAACCAAGCCACAGTCACCAGGTCAGTCACCTGTCATCAATTCATAGTCACCAGTTAGGTCATATTCACAAGTAACCAAGCCATAGCCCCTAACTGCCAAGCCAGTCATAATCCACCAAGTCAGCCACCAATCCATCTAAGTTTTCTCAGTTTGACTGACTTGACAAGCCCCTGGCAAACTTTTTCTGTAAAGGGCTAGACAATAACAATTTTAGTTTCCTAACATCCACAGCCTCCTTGCTAGGCCATATTACTAAGGTCCCAACATGATTCACAAATAATTATCTTAAGATCAGAGCAATGACATATGCCCTGTGAAAGGAGTCTATCATTCTGATTTGCTGCTGTGTTCTTGTCAATAAGATACCAGATTCCAAAGAATACGATCCTTCCAAAGGGTATAGCAAGTTCTCTGAGGCTAAAATAGCAGCCTGGCTTTGGAGTGCATGGGACAAAGACTGAGATGTTCAATAATGGATGAAAAGCAGTATTATCCTCAAACCTGAAGATCACTCAATTCCACATCCTCCCTGTTCCCCCTAGAGAACGGATGGTAACCTGATAAGCAGATCTGTCCTTCCTGCAAGCTTTATTTGACCTCGCAATTTTTTTTTAAGTTTTTGAAAATTTTTTTGAGTATAGTTGATGTAGTGTTAACGTCAGTTTCAGGTGTATAACATAGCAATTCACATCCCTATATATTATGATATACTTATCACAATTGTAGCACCATCTGCCACCATACAACACTATTACAATATCATGGACTATATTACCTATGCTGTACATTTATTCCCAAGACTTATGCATTCCATAACTGAAAGCCTGTATCTCCCACTTATATCCTCCTACTACCTTGCCCCCTGGCAACCATCAGTTTGTTCTCTGTATTTACAGGATTGATTCTACTTTTTGTTTTATTCCTTTGCTTTGTTTTTTAGATTCCACATATGAATGAAATTACATGGTACTTAGTCTGACTTATTTCATTTAGCATAATACCCCCAGGCCTATCCATGTTACAAATGGCATGATTGAATCCTTTTTTATGGCTGTGTAATAGTCAGTGTGTGTGTGTGTGTGTGTGTGTGTGTGTGCGTGCGCGCGCACTGGCACACATGCGTTCGCGTCAACATGTGCACCACATCTTCCTTATCCATTGGCTATCGTAAACAGTATTGCACTAAACATAGGAGGGCATATATCCCTTCAGATTAGTGTTTTCATATTCTTTGGGTAAATACCCAGAAATGCAATTACTGGATCATAGGGTCATTCTATTTTTCACTTTTTGAGGAGCCTCCATATTGTTTTCTACAGTGTACGTACCTATTTGCATTTGCACTAAAAGTACCTGAGGGTTCCTTTTTCTCCACATCCATGCCAACACTTACTATTTCTTGTCTTTTTGATTCTAGTTATTCTGAGAGGTATAAGGTGGTATCTCACTGGGGTTTTGATTTGCATTTCCCTGATGGCGAGTGACGCTGAGCATCTTTCCATGTGTCTGTTGGCTGTCTGTATGTCTTCTTTGGAAATGTGTCTCTTCAGGTCCTCTGCCCATTTATAAATTGGATTCTTTGGGGGTTTTTTGGTGTTTAGTTATACAAGTTCTTTATATATTTTGGATATTAACCCTTATCAGATATATAATTTGCAAATATCTTCTCCCTTCTTTTTCTTTTTTGATGATTTCCTTTGCTGTACAAAAGCTTTTGTTTTTGTGTAGTCCTAATATTTTATTTTTGGTTTAGTTTCCCTTTCCTGAAGAAATAAATCTAGAAAAATGTTGCTACGGCCAATATCAAAGAAATTACTACCTGCGTTCTCTTCTAGGATTTTTATGGTTTCAGGCCTCACATTTAGGTCTTTAATACATTTTGAGTTTATTTTTGTGTATGGTGTAAGAAAGTGGATCAGTTTCATTCTTTTGCATGTAGTTGTCCAGTTTTCCCAGCACCATTAATTGAAAAGACTGTCGTTTCTCTATTGTATACTCTTGCTTCCTTTGAAATAGATTAATTGACCATAGAAGCATGGGTTTGTTTCTGGGTTCTCTATTATATTCTAATGATCTATGTGTTTATTTTGTGCCAGTACTACACTGTTTTGATTACTACAGCTTTGTAGTAGGTCTTAAAATGCAGAATTGTGATATTTGGTTCTTCTTTCTCAAGATTGCTTTGGCTATTCAGGGGTTTTTTGTGTTTCTATACAAATTTTGGTATGATCTGTTCTAGTTTTATGAAAAATGCAGCTGGTATTTTGATAGGGATTGCACTGAATTTGTAGATCACTTTGGGTAGTATGTAAATTTTAACAATATTGGTTCATCCAATCCATGAGCATGGATTATCTTTCCATTTGTTCATGTGGTCTTCAATTTCTTTCATTAATGCTTCATAGTTTTCAGAGTACAGATTTTAACCTACTGTTTAAGTTTATTCCTAGGTATTTTATTCTTTTTGGTACAACAGTAAATGGAATTGTTCTCTTAATTTCTCTTTTTGCTACTTCACCATTAGTGTATGGAAATGCTCCTGTTTTATGGGTATTGATTTTTTTACCCTGCAGCCTTACTGAATTCACTTATCAGTTCTAGTAGGTTTGGGGAGAAGTTTTTAGGGTTTTCTATCTGCAGTATCATGTCATCTGCAAATAGAGACAGTTTAACTTCTTCCTTACCAATACAGATACCTTTTATTTCTTTTTCTAGTCTGATTGCTGTGGCTAGGATTTCCAGTCCTATGTTGAATAAAAGTGGTGAGAGCAGACATCCTTGACTTTTTCCTGATTTTATAGATAAACCTCTCAGTTTTTTACCATTGAGTATGATGTGAAGTGTGGGCTTTTTCTTATGTGGGCTTTTATTATGTTGTTGTATGTTCCCTCTAAACCCACTTTTTGAGAGTTTTTGTCATAAATTGATGTTGAATTTTATCAAATGCTTTTTCTGTAGCTATTGAGATGATCATATGATTTTTACCCATTGTTCTCTTGATACGATGTATCATATAGATTGATTAGCAAATATTGAACCATCCTTACATCCTCAGAATAAATCTTACTTGAATGTGGTGAATGATCCTTTTAATATACTGTTGAATGTGGTTTGTTTATATTTTGTTGAGGATTTTTTATCTATATTCATCAGAAATATTGGCTGGTAGTTTTGGGTGTATGTGTGTGGTGTCTTTTTCTGGTTTTGGTATGACAGTAATACTGACCTCATAGAATGCATTTGGAAGCCTTCTTTCTCATTCTATATTCGGAATAGTTTGAGTAGAATAGGTATTAACTGTTCTTTAAATGTTTGGTAGAATTCATCTGTGAAGGCATCTGGTCTTGGAATTTTTTTGGGTAGTTTTCTGACTACAAGTTCAATTTTATTACAAGTAATTGGTCTGTTCAAGCTTTCTACATTTTCTTAATTCACTTTTAGAACACTGTACATTTCTAGGAATGAATCCATTTCTTCTAGGTTATCCAGTTGTTGGCATACAATTTTTCATAGTATCCATGTATAATCCTTTGTGGTATTAGTCGTTACTTCTCCTCTTTCATTTCTGATTTTATTTATTTTTATCCTTTGTCTTTTTTCTTGATGCATCTGGATAATGGTTTACCAATTTTGTTTACCTTTTAAAAGAACCAGCTCTTGGCTTCACTAATCTTTTCTACTGTTTTTTAGTCTCTATTGTCATTTATTTCTGTTCTGATCTTTAATATTTCCTTCCGTCTACTCACCTTGTCTTTGTTCTTTTTCTAGTTCCTTTATAAAGTTAGATTTTTTTATAAAGTTAGATTTTTTATTTGAGTTTTATCTTATTTCTTGAGGTAGGCCCATATCACCATATACTTCCCTCTTAGAATTGCTTTCACTATGTTCTAACTATTTTGGACCACTGGGTTTTCATGTTCATTTGTCTCCAGGTGTTTTTTATTTCTACTGTGATTTCATCATTAACCCCTTGGTTACTTAGCAGCATGCTGTTCAGCCTCCATGTACTTGTTTCTTTTCCAGGTTTTCTCTGTGACTGATTTCTTGTTTCATACCATTGTAGTCGGGAAACAATGCATAATATGATTTCAATCTCAAATTTATTGAGACTTGTTTTGTGGCCTAACATGTGATCAATTCAGGAGATTGTTCCATGTGCACTTGAAAAGAATGTGTATTCTGTTGTTCTTGAATGGAAAGTTTTGTATATAAAAGTTATGTCCATTTGGTCTAATGGGTCATTCAAAGACACTGTTGCCTTATTGATATTCTGCCTGGATGATCTACCCATTAATGTAAGTGGGGTGTTAAAGTTCCCTATTATTATTGCAACCACCAATTTCACCCTTTATGTCCATTAATATGTGCCTTATGTATTTAGTTGCTCCAATGTTGGGTGCATAGATATTTATAATTATTATATCCTCTTGTGGGATTGATCCCTGACACTACAATTTTTTTAACATGATATAGTTCAGAACATTTAAAAATCAGAGAATTTCACATAAAAGTTCAGATGCATAGCTTTCCTTGAAAAATAAGCCTAGGGGAGCATGAGTGGCTCAGCCTGGTTCGGCTCAGGTCATGAATCCACAGTTCGTGAGACTGAGCCCAGTGTTGGGCTCTGTGCTGACAGCATAGAACCTGCTTGGGATTCTCTTTCTCTCTCTCTCTCTGCTCCTCCCCCTTGCTCACTCATGCTCTCTGTCTCTCTCTCTCTCTCAAAATAAATAAACTTAAAAACAAAAAGGAAAAATAAGCTTAAATAACAAGAAAAAAAAGCAGTAACAAAACACCAGAAAATGACACTGGCTAATCAGTGGGCATCCCATTTCAGTCATGCATGTCCTATTATATTTGTTGATATCCATTCCGGACCACCCTGCCTCACTTACTATAGTGCTTGCCTGACCTTGCAAAGCATTTTACCTACAGGACTCAACCAAAGGGAATATAAACCATAACAAGAGTTAAATTGGACTTAGAACATATCACTTTTCCCCGGTATAAAGGTGAGTCACTGACTTAAGAGTGTCCCTTTCCCATCAGGAGAAACAGATTTATTTTTGAGCCAACTCTGACTCTTTAAGCCAACTTAAGAGCCAACTCTGACTCTTTAAGACTGAAGTAGACTGGGAAGCTCTGTACTCCCAGAAACAAAGCTTCAGTCTTCAAAATTTCTTCTGACTCTCAAAATAGGCATGCCCTCCACAGGAGCTCTCCTTACCTGCCAGCCTATCAATGATCTCCAAGATGATACTCATACTAACCCCATAGATAAGGCAACTGTGTCAGGCTTGTCCTCATGCTTGGGATGATACTAACTTGCATAATAAGAAGACAAACCAAGATCCCCCAGTGCTTCAGTGCCCTTAATGCAAAGGTGTGAGGTATTAGGAGGTTGCCAAGTTTGTACTGTGAGGCAGAGAAAAAAACCCAAACTCCTTACGATTGAGAACATAGAAAACGACACAGAGAGAATTCAGTGTAAAATTCAGAACAGAAGAGACAATAATGGATAACTTGGTGTCTTAGTCGCCAGTTTGGACTGCTATAATAACAAATTAGTACAGACTGAGTGGCTTAAACATTTATTTCTTACAGTTCTGAAGAGTGGGAAGCCCAAGATCAAGGTGAACCAGATCCGGTGTCTGGTGAGAGCCTGCTTCTTGATTTGCAGATAAGTATTTCTGGTTCTATTTTCACATGGCAGAGGGCAATGAGGGAGCAAGAAAGCTCTCTTATAAGGGCACTAATCTCATTCACGAGGGCTCTACCATCATGACCTAATTACCTCCCAAAGTCCTCACCTCCTAATATCATCACATTGCAGGTTAGGATTTCAACATATGAATTTGGAAGGGACACAAACATTCAGTCCATAACAATGGGTGATGGATCTGATCATTGTATCTGGTGATGATAAATGTCCTGATCACAAACATTAAGGACAGAGGGCCAAAGTAAATGAGATCATTATCTCCAGCTGACTCAGAATAAAAACACTGTTGTCCCAAGACAGGGGCTAAGCACTGAGGAATCACTGCAGGTAATACCTAAGGGGATGCTGAGTCAGGTTTCATGGACAACATGTTCTTTTGAGCCACAGGGCTAAACATTTCTATCTGGCTCCCTATAAAAATCTTAAGATTCAGAGTGAATAGAAAAAAAATATTTTTATTGATTTGAAATTCATCCATGTATGGAGACCCAAAACATTGTTTAAGGCAAAGAAAAAAAGAATATTCTGTTTTTGAATAATTCAATTATACTTTTATACTCCTTTGTTCACTGATAACCTGGCTTCTGATTTTAAATTTGCTATTTTATAGGTAAGGTTTTTAATATATATATTTTAATATATATATTTTAATAATTTAAAAAAAATTATTTTAGAGAGAGAGAAAGAGAGAGAGTGAGAAAGAGAGCAGGGGAGCGAGGCAAAGGGAGAGACAAAGAGATTCCCAAGCAGACTCCGGGCTCAGCAGAGAGCCCAATGTCATGCTTGATTCCACAGCCATGAGATCATGACCTGAGCTAAAATAAAGAGTCAGATGCTCAACCAACTTAGCCACTCAAGTGCCTCTAACAACTTTTTAAAAAGCAAACCTACAAGAAAGAAATCACAAGTGTCACTTAGTCACATTCCCAGGAATGAAACAGTCTTACCAAATAAAACCTAAGTATACCACCACCACCTGTCTATCCTCAGCATTCCCCAACTCACAAGTTACATTTCTATCTGTATTTGTTAATTATAGGTATGAGGCACACAGCGCCATGTAATTTTGAGTATAATTAATTCTATCTTTTTATCAGTGAATTATGTAAAACATTTTATATTAAAACAGAGATTTGCCATACTCATGATGAGTAAAAATGTTAATTTACCTTAATCAGTATGCCTGGTCCTTATTCCTCTCTCTCATCTTAGAAATAAAGATAATATAAAATTTCTTTTAAGTAGTTGTGGATTCTTTGCCTAATCTTCATCTCCACCATTTCCCAATCAGATTACTCTTTCCTTTCCTCTTCACACACATACTCTAATCTCATAACTTTAATTTTATGTAGCAATAAGTTTTACACATGCTAGGTATCAGCATAATAAAAACTAGGCATATAGAGAAAAATAAAACACCATATATTCCTCAAGAACTTCATAATCTGGTAAAAGAGATATTTAAGTTAAAACATTTTGTGCATTCATTTATTTATTTTCTCAACAACCAATAACTGAATGCCTTAAACATATCTCTCATTGTGCTAGAGATGGGGGAAAAACACCATGGGTTGACACCATGGTGCTTATAATCTAGCTGGAGTGGGGGTGTGATAGACAGCAAATACATAGATATAATTGTGTAATTAAAGTTGAGTAAAGTTTTTTGAAAGTAAATAGCATGTTCTAAAGACAATATAGTGACTCATTCAGAAATGGACATCAAAAGAGGTCAAGAAGACACACACACACACACACACACACACACACACACACACACACACAAATCAAAAGAAAATCAGGAGAGCCAAGGGAAGAGAGAGTTTCAATGAAGAGAAGTCAATTCTGGCAAATAGTATTTTGCACAACTGAGAAGTGTTTTTTCACATGTCTCTGGATAGGAGACTGGGGAGTGTCATGGAAGACGTCTCAGAGGAGGATATTCTTAAATAGGACCTTAATGCATGTAGGAGTCTGTCAAAGCGAAAAGTGATATGTACTGCATTCCCAGAAAGGAGAAGACATATAAAAGCATGGAAGTATGAATAAGCATGACACAGTTAGGTAATTGAAGTTCTTTCCACAAAGCTGAGGCATAAGTTCTATAGTAAGAAGAAGCAGTATCTTAAATAATGACAATGAATAGGAGGTCTTGAATGCCATGGAAAGGAATTTGAACTTTATCTGATAGACAATCAAGTAATTTAATTTTATATGGAAAAATATTTGACCAGATTTGTACTTTAAAAATGTCACTCAGGGGCGCCTGGGTGGCGCAGTCGGTTAAGCGTCCGACTTCAGCCAGGTCACGATCTCGCGGTCCGGGAGTTCGAGCCCCGCGTCGGGCTCTGGGCTGATGGCTCAGAGCCTGGAGCCTGTTTCCGATTCTGTGTCTCCCTCTCTCTCTGCCCCTCCCCCGGTCATGCTCTGTCTCTCTCTGTCCCAAAAATAAATAAACGTTGAAAAAAAATTAAAAAAAAAAAATGTCACTCTGATTATAAAGGAGTAATAAGAAGGGTGACAATTTGGGCAAAAGAAAACATAGGAGGACATTGTAATCATAACTTAGTAACAATATATAGGATGCCAAAAGCCTGGTATGATCCATTAGAGTAATTCATACGTGAATTTATAAAGTTTAAAGTTATGGTAGTGGCAGTTAAACCAGAAGGAAACAAAAGACCCAATAATAGAATATGCCCAAGATATTTCAGAAAAATTTAAAGAGAGGCAGAGCAAAGATGGCTATAGGACTTATGATAGGATTCCATTTATCTGGACCAGAAATTCCTTTTATTTAAAATGAATAAATCAAATGGAGATATAGAAGAAATATTTACATCTTCAAAACCGGGGCTTGAGAAAGAAAATAAGCTTGAGGTTCCTATTTTTAGAACCATCCATTTAGCAAGTTCAGTTGGAATCTTTAAAAGTGCATGGAGAGCAATGTAGAAGCCTTCCTAAGTAAAAACTTTAGAGCTACAAATGCAGAAAATTCAATACTAGTCTATAGGTACAGCCTACATTTTGAGGCAAGGAAGACAAGACTACTAAGGAATACTGTATATTGAAATGACATACAAGAAGGGAGTAGATCCAGAACACTAACATGCCATGAAAAACATCTGGGTCATTTCAGAGTTGGTTTATTAGTTTCAGGTTGGCATGTCATGGAAACTCCAGATTCTGTTATTCCCTGCAGAGTGTTGCATTTTTTGGTTTGTGTTTTGCTTTTCCAGTTTCCTTGGCTACTACAAAGTAGTAAGCCGAGGTAGTTTCCTTGGTTAAACTCAAACTGCAAACTCTGTCTCTTGGTTAACATCTCAAATCTAGTTCAGATATTTTGTCCTTAGCTGACCTATTTGGACTATGTCCATTGCATGAATATTTCAGGGGTCATCCAGAGATCTTGCAGAGAGTTTACACATGAAGCTCCTCCTTTCTGACTCTCCATTTTCCAGGATTCCTTTGTCATTTTTCAGCAGCAGTGACTGCCTTGAATTCTGTATTCTAATTCTTCAGTTCCAGCCTCTCAGACATCTCCAAAATTAGATGATTTCTAGGTTTCTCCTCACTTTTACAGTGATATTCTGAACACAGCTTAGTAAAAATGACCTAATTTAAATGCCATTCTTGGGATGCCTGGGTAGTTCAGACTGTTGAGCATCCGACTCTTGATTTCAGCTCAAGTCATGATCCAGTGTTGTGGGATCAAGCCCTATGTTGGGCTCTGTGCTGAGCATGGAGACTGCTGAAGATTCTCTCTCTCCCTCTGCTCCTCTCCCCTGCTTGTTCTCTCTCTCTCTCTCTCTCTCTCTCTCTCTCTCTCTCTCATAAAATAAGAATAAAAAACACCATTCTTAAGAAAATTTCTGATTAATACAAAACATAATGAGCTATTACCTCCCTTACACACAACAGACTATTTTAATTCATGCTACTCAAGACTGTATTCACATTTAAGTACCCATTCATTCCTTTTAAGCTTCAGAACAATTAAAATCATATTTTCCTTTTGTTTTTGTTCTTCACAAAGCAGTTCATAAATTAAGATTTGTCAGTTGAAAGAACATCAACATAAGCTTCCTCTACTTTCTAAATATGTAATTTACTTAGCACATGACCTAAAACAATCTTCACATAATTTCAATGTTTTTGTTATAGATTTATTTATTCATTCATATTTATTCTTGCAGCAAATATTTTTAAAATATTTTATGTTTATTTATTTTTGAGAGAGAGAGAGAGACAAAAGCATGAGCATGAGCGGGGGAGGAGCAGACAGAGAGGGAGACATAGAATTCGAAGCAGGCTCCAGGCTCTAAGCCGTCAGCACACAGCTCGATGCGGGGCTCCGACTCTCAAACTGTAAGATCATGACTTGAACCTAAATCAGATGCTTAACCAACTGAGCCACCCAGGTGCCCCCATTCTTGCAGCAAATATTTATTGAAATCCTCTAAGGCACTTGAGAAACAGTAAACATTACTGATAAATTACTCTTCTTATTTGGGGTGCTAAATTATACACAGGTAAACAAGTGATAACATGAGATAACACATCTACAAAACATACTAATTCAAAGGAATATATGCACATTTATGTGCATGATTATCTACAGTAGCCAAATTATGAAAATAGCCCGTGTCCACTGACTGATAAATGGATTAAAATATGATTGATATATATATAATATTCCATTATATTTCATTATATATATAATTCCATATATATTACATTATATATTACATATAAATATATTATGTAATAGATAGATAGATAGATAGATGAAATGGAATAGTAGTCAGCCACAAAAATGAAAGAATGAAATCTTGCCATTTGCATCGACATAGATGGAGCTAGAGAGTATTATTCTAAGTGAAATAAATCAGAGAAAGACAAATTCCATATGATTTCACTCATATGAAAGGGACAAAAAAGAGAGAGAGATGCAAACCAAGCAACAGACTCAACTACAGAAAACGAACTGATGTTTATCAGAGGGGAGGGTTATCAGAGGGGAGTGGGTAGGAGAATGAGTTCAATAGGTGATGGAGATTAAGGAGTTCATTTGTTGTGATGAGCACAGGGTGTTGTATGGAAGTGTTGAATCATTGTACTGTACACTTGAAACAAAGATTAGAAATACTAAAAAGTTCAAGGGCCCCTAAGTGGCTCAGTCAGTTAAGTGACTTCGGCTCAGGTCATGATCTCACACTTTGTTAAGTTCGAGCCCCGCATCGGGCTCTGTGCTGCCAGCTCAGAGCGTGGAACCTGCTTCAGATTCTGTGTTTCCTTCTGTCTCTGCCCGCCCCCTGCTCACACTCTGTCTCTCTCTGTCTCTCAATAACAAATAAACGTTAACAATTTTTTTAAAAGAAATACTGAAAAATTCAAAGTTAGAAAAAAAATAATGTGTCACTTTAGTAAATTCCTTCCATCTGCCAGAATGCACTAGGAACCCAATTGTTTGGGTATTTTAAATCATGAAAAAATCAACCCATTTACTTTTTGTGTCATAGACAATGTTTTTTCATCTCACCATAATTATATCATCAGAGAATTTATTCAATAATATTCTACTTGTTGAAATATTTTCTCCATGTTTTAACCAAAGAAATTTCCACTGCTTTGAGGTTTATCTCATTGAAATTCCCTTATTTATCTTTTCTATCTCCCCTTAATCTAAGTGACAACACATATATATGTATGCATACTAGTTAAAGTAGATGAAAAATCCCCGGGAGTGGGCGCATAATAGTCATTCTCCGCCCATCCCCCAAGGTACCAAGTGTTAAAAACATCTCACACATAATAGGGAGGCAATAAATGTTAGTTGAATTATTAAATAACATGATTAAGCAATTCTTTAAAAAATGCGCAAAAATCAAATGGCCAAGGAAGAAGGAATTAATTTTAAAACATCAGATAAATGAAAGCATTTTAGCAAACTGTTAGCATCCTGTACAGCTGGAGTGCTTTCTACATGAGTAATGGCCACAACATTATCATTCCTTAAAAATACAATGTATAACATCAAATTCTTGGTGGGGAGACATCCTTTACAGATCTCAGTGATACAATTTATTTTATGATGCATATGATAGTTCTTTGGATAGTATCTAGTAAGCATATATCTTTATATACTTGCCCATTAAATTTTACCTACAGGAAAGGAAATAATTCTGTATAGAAGAGAAAGATCCTCTTACTAAGCCCTCATTTACTCCTTGCCAGAGATGCAAGAGGTCAGTTTAAAGAACAGACCTTCCTAAGATGCTTCTTGATGCCATACATTTTAACCAGTTTATCACATGTCTTCATAATAAATAACATGCTATTTTATATCATCCTCTAATCATTAGTTGTAGAGATACACCATTTGAGAAAGAAAACAGTTCCATTCTGATTTGAATTTGTCTCTGTTAAATGTCATTTTTTAATACAAGCATACATATACACAGTTCATCCTAAAAGAGAACAATATTCAGTAAGCAAAATGAAGAAATTTTATAGCTACTTACCACATTTCGAAGAAATGCACCCTAGGTGAACAGAGAGAGAGAGAGAAAGAGAGGGAAACCATAAGAAATTCTTAATGATAGAGAACAAAAGGAGAGTTGAGGGAGGGAGGTGAGTGGGGGGATGGGCTAGATGGGCAATAGGGTTTAAGGAGAGCATTTGTTATGATGAGTTCTGGGTGTTGTACATAAGTGATGAACCACCGAATTCGACTCCTGAAACCAATATTGCACAGTATGTTAACTAACTAGAATTTAAATAAAAGTTTGAAGAAAAAAGAAAGGAAAAAGGAAATGCCCCCTTTTGATACAATAAACAGCACATAAGATAGTCATTCCCTAGATAGAGAACATGGCACACTTCATTATATATTTTAGTAAATTATAAAAGTAAAAGTGCTTGGATATATGCCCGTTAGGTTACCTTTTTACCTTTTCTCTGTGTCAGACTAAATAATCCCTATTCTTCTCTCTTTTCCTACCATAATATTTTAATCTTCTTAGTACACCTCATGTCTAAATTTCTTAAATCTTTAGAATTATGGTGTCAAACTGGGCACAGAGCTTCAGTAACAGGTGTTTGCTAAGTGCTGGCTTTCCTGAGACGATTATCATACTGTGCTTACATGCTGTTCTCAAGTCCACGAATCCCAAGTTTATACTCACTTATAACTGAAAGTAATGCAAGAATTTCTACTTCTTCTAGTAGGAAAGAAAATCAATGAAAATATTTCACAATCTCTTAGCTTCCTTAACAGACTGAAATAAAATGTTTGCCACAACAATATTCATAAGAAGCACTGTCATTTTAGAAAATACATATGCAAACATCAAGCACTCTTAGGCCAGGCCCATATGCCTACAGCTTTGGACATTTGCACATTAATTCTAGGGCACAGCACTAAGGACTAAGATTATATTTTTATCATCATGGCTGAATTCTCATGATGGTTATAGGAGAGGAAGAAAACAACCTCCAAAGAGTCATTCTGACACATTCTGAGAAGCATATATTTTACTCACTAAAGTAAAAATATTATTTCAGTGTCTGTAAAATATTTGGGGGAAGCTCTGAGAGGAAAATCAGTCATGTCGTAACCAAAAAATAAGGTTAGAGGATAAGAAAATAAAGATAACACATGAATAAAGAAAATGTATCTTTTTGCCTATTATCTCTAAGCTGGGTCTAACAAAAAGGCAATGATTCAATTGAGAAAATAAATTATTGTTTTAATAAGGCATGATCATTGACTTATGAGAGATTAAATTTGACCCTCTATGACCCAGTGTCATAGGCAATCATTTAACAAAATCCCTTCCCCTGCTCCATAAGAATTTGACCTTGTTTAGCTTTCTAGCTTTGTTTCCCTAGGAGCCAGATAAGGGTAGGCTATAAACTCTGTTACCAGTCAATATTGATTAGAGCAGAAATGGTCCCTGATTGGTAGATCTCATCTGGACTAGGAGGAACTACAAAGAAATGATCATTCCAGATGCAGACACCCCATGAAGACACACGATTTGGGCTCCCTTAAGTATAGTGACTCTTCTATGCATACATGGCTCTCTAACTGACCCTGGAAGCAAGCCCTTGGAGATAATACAAGATATTTTGGCTCTTGAGGAAAATGAAACTTCTAAGTACAGAAGGCTCTGGAACTTTAACCAACGTGAATCTTATCTCCTTGTATGTGAGCTATCACCTGGAGAAAATGACTCCTGGTTGCGTCCATGAATGTTTCCTTTAGAAATGTCTAACTCTGCTCTATTAGCAAGATGTGATTCCTTGCCTATATCATTTTCATTAGATTGGTGCCAAATATGGTCTATGGAATGGTCCTAGGAATCTCAATGTTTATTCAAGTAACCCCTAAAACTTATATACACAATTATAATCACTGTACACTGAAAAATGTCATAGATATAATGTACTCAGGTCTCCAACTTTGAATAAATGTGCCATTTTAAAAGATCT